>NW_006921193.1:0-5702 GCF_000392275.1 Phaeoacremonium minimum UCRPA7 | reverse complement strand
AAAGCTAAAGAGCTAGTCTCCTTACCTTTAGGCTTATAACCATAAGCATGATCTTATATAGAACTATATTATATAAGATTATTAGAATCTCTTATAATCTATAGATGGTAGCTTACTATAGCTTATCATAATCTATAATCTCTAGCTTATAAATGGCCTTTATCTTATTTTTATATGATATCCTTTCTATCCTATATACCTACCATAAGATTCCTAACGATAGTCTATTTTCTGGCTATAATATAATATCCTTCCTTTAAAGTCGATATTTTAGAGACTTAGTTAAGTATCTAAGTGCTATCTAACTAGTAGATCCTAAAACTATATTCCTTACTTTTCTTAAGATATTAATATTATGTTAGATTATATAAAGAAATCAAAACCAAAATCAAGAAAATCTCTAGCTTAACTTACTCTTACTACCAACGTTGAACTTTCTAAAGATCTAACTAAAATATCTTATACTTACTATTTTAAGCAGAATCTTGCTTACTATATAGTAAGTAGCTTGTCTCATTATTCTAAGTATATCTATTTAGGTCGTTCTTATGATAGTATCTTTATAGCCTCTACCCTCATATAACTAGCCTCTTAACAAAAGAAAATCAAATAAAAAAAGGTAGATACTAAAGAAGCACTTTTTACTTTTCAAACGTAGTTATCTATAGTAGTTAGCTGTCTAGCTTATCTATACTATATAAAGAAGGTAGTATCTAAGAAGTATTCTAAAGCTTTCTAAAGAAGGATATAGAAGTTGGATGAAGAGGATAGAATAGTTCTTTCTATTTTTATCTAAGAGTAGTTTATAGTAGACAACCTTTATTTACTAAGTATTTTAAATAATGTAGACTAGTCTTCCTTAGGCTTAGGTAGTAAGTTTGCTTTTGTAAGTTTGTTAGTAAAGGATTTTAATAGAATTAGACAACTAAATTAAAGCAATTCTATAGGTACTTAAGAGGTTTCTATATATTTTCTAAATTATTATAACCTTACCATTTGACTAAATATTATATCTATCATTCTTTCTTTTATAAATCTAATATTTTTTCTACTTTATATTCTTAGTTTGATTCTACTTTAACGTTTATTTAAAGTCTTATAGATTTATATACTAATTCTAAAAATGAAATATAAAAAATAAAGTATATTCTTATAGTTTTAGATAATAAGAGTTTATAATTAGATTTTAATATTTTCTATTTGATTTTAAATAGTCTAAGTTTTTTATAATCTAGTTTATTATTTAGTCGTTTTGTTTTTATATTTTATTATATAAAATAAACTTTATCTTTCTTTCTAAAAAATAGTCTCTTCATTTTTTGAAGATTATAATACTTTAATATTTGTTTTTTAATAAATGCTAACTAATTCCTTATTTTTTAATAGAACTATTAAAGTTATTCTATTATAAGTATTACTTTTTCTGATTTTAGTCTTATCTTAATTAAATAGCTAAGTTTTAGATTGAATCTATAGTTTATATAAAATAGCGATATTCTTATTGATTTGCTAATTAATATATTATAACTAAATTAGACTACTGATAGTAATATAATCTAATTATTCTATTTATAATTAATATAATATCAAAGATACTATTTAATGATTTAATTTAATCTTTCTGTTTATCTATTCATTCTAGAATATTAAGTTATAAATAACTTATAGTTAGTTTCTAATTATATTATAAGTGATTGTTAGAATTTTAATATAAATAATTTGTCTTAATTTAAAATTATTTCTTTTGATAGTTTATGATTAACTATAACTATTCGTAAGAATATATATACTAGTTCTTTAGTATTACTTTCTTCTTTATATAAAATAAAGTATATATATTTTGTAAGTCTATCGACAATTATAAAGATACTATTATATTTAACTTTTATCAATAATTCTTTCGATGATAGAAACTTTATTATAAAGTCTTATAAAATCGATTTTTATAGTCGTTATATGATTGATAAAGGTTATAATTCTTTATATAATTTATACCTACTATTCTTATTTTGCTTATAGATACTATATTTATCTAATACTTTTTTGACTTTATTTTTTATATAAAGAAAGTTATATTTTCTTTATATTTGTTTAAAAGTTTTTGTTACTTTTATATATTTAAATTCTATTAGTTTATAATATATTTTGATAAGTTCTTTCTATAGTTTTGATAGTATATATGTTTTTTCTTTATACTTATATTATTTTTATTTTATTTTGCTAGTTTATATTAGTCTTAAGGGAACTTATATATTATACTTATATTTTAGTAGCTTATATACTTTTTTAAGTTTCTTTTTTTAAATATTATCTAATTCTATCTTTAAAAGTATATTGATTTGTCTTTCTATCTATATTAAGATTCTATTTAAATTTATTATTAAGATAGCTTATATCTTTTTTAGTATCTTCTAATAATAGTCTATTTGTTAGCTTAAAGCGTTTACTCTACCATTTTCTGATCCTTTTTGATAGATAATCTAAAAGTTAAATTCTAATAATTTTTCTATCTATCTTGTTTATCTTTTATTAAATTCTTTTATAATTATAAAATAAGTAAGGTTCTTATAGTTAGTATAGACGAATACTTTATAAGAAGTTCTAGATAGATACTATCTTCATTTTCTAAATACTTTGACTATAGCTATCAACTCTTTATTATAAATCTAGTAATTTAGCTTTAGGCTATATAGTTTCTTTAAGAAGAATATTATAAAATATAGTCGATATTTATTATCTCTTTATCTTAATTATCTTTTAAGTATAAAGTCTAAAGTATCTATCTTTACTTTATATTGTCTTATAAGGTTAGGATTCTATAGGATTGATTTAAATAATATTTATCGCTTTAAGGTATCGAATACAATTTATATTCTATCGTTTTATATAAAGGCTTTATCCTTTTTGGTAAGGTTTATAAGTAGTATAGCGATTTTGCCATAATCTTTAATAAATTTTCGATAAAAGTTAAAAAATCTTAGAAATCTTCTAACTTCCTTAACTATAGTTGGTTTAAGCTATTTTTGGATGGTTTAGATTTTGCTTTTCTATATACTGATTTATCTTAATTCTATCATATAACCAAGGAAATCAACTTTTATAATATAAAATATACTTTTCTTAAGGTTTATTAATAAGTTAGCTTCTTATAACTTTAATAGTACTTAATATATATATGTTTAATACTATTTAAGTATCTTTAAGTATATTAAGATGTCGTCTAAATAAATAATAACAAAAATATCTAAAAATTCTCTTAAGATATAATTGATCATAGCTTAGAAACTGGCTGATATATTAGTTAATCTAAAAAGTATGACTAAATATTTATAGTATCTATATTATATATAAAACGCTATTTTTTATTTGTCTTTTTTCTTAATCCTAATTAGATTATATACTTTTAGAAGATTTAATACTATAAATATAATAGTATTATATAATCTATTTTATAGTTCTAATATTAAGGATAGTAGATAGCGGTTCTTTATTATGATATCATTAAGTTATCTATAGTTTATATATAAGCATAGCTTACCTTTTTTTTTTAGTATAAATAGGATTAAGTATCCAGCCGACAATATAGACAATCTAATATATTCTTTCCTAAGGTTTTCATCTAAATATTCTTAAAGTACTTTTAGCTTAACTTTATTAAGTCTATATATTTTATAAAACTTTGATTATATTCCTTTTTTAAGTAGTATTTTATAGTCTTATTTGCTATATTATAGTAGACTTATTTCTAATTTTTCTATAAATAACTGAGTATATACTTAGTATTCTTATAGAATGTTTTATAATTGTCTTTTCTCTTTATTGATTATAAGCATTATCACTTGCTTTTATGATTTAATGTTAGTATTTAATATATTGATAGCTTCTTTAAGCTTACTTAAGAGTATTAAGATTATAGTATCTTTCTTATTAGCTAAGTCCTATCAAAATTTCTATCTAACAACTTATAATTATTATTCTTCCTTAAGTGTCGATAAATCTTATAAAAGTATATCACTCTTCCAATATAGATAGCTATTAATTCAATTAATTTAAAGGTTATTCTTCCTAAGCTATAATAATCTTAATAATACTAAGTATCTAGTAAGGTCTATTATATTAAATCAGATTCTTTTTTATTTTCCTTATATTTTTATTTATAGTTTGTCTGTTTCTTTATTAACTATTCTTTTATTATAGATAATCTTTTCTCTATTAGCTACTATAAGATTATAAGAGTCTTCCTTATATTTTTATCTTAGATAGTATTTGTTAATGAATGTTGATAATATATAATTTCCTTATACTTTATAATTTATGATTATGATAGTATTATATCCTTTAAGATTTATTCTAATATATAGATAGTCTTCTTATACTTTTAAGCTTTATAAGAACCTAATTTTACTATTTCCCTTTTATAGTTCTTTTATAATCAAGATAATCTTTTTCTTAAATCTTTCTTATATCTCTTAATGATCTAAAGAGTTGATAAACTTTTTTATTATTAATTTCGATAGTATTTGTAGGTTTTAAGGATATTCATTATTTTAATTTCTTTACTAATTATATTTAAGATTCGATTCTTTAGTTATTCAAATATTCAGATTGATGGTAAAGATAGTTCTTTTTTATTATTTTCATCTTATATTATTCTTATAATATTGATAATTTACTTATCTAAGTATTTATTCTACTTCTTTTAACTTTGCTTTTGATTTTAAATTAAGCTAGGGTTTTTTTAGATCTTTCGTTTGATATGATGGCAGATTTTCATATAGCTTATAAATTTTTATAATTCTTTAGATATTCTATTAGCTACTTTCTAGCTAGTTTTCTGAATATATTGTTTAATCGTAACTTATTATAAACTTCCTACTTTTTGATTGATTTTCTTAAGTCTTATTATTTTTATATGTTGGTATATTTATTCTTTGATTATGCTATATAATGTTTGGTTTCCTATTTATTTGATATATAATGATTCTTCCTTCTTTAAGTTGAAAATGTTCGATTATTATATAGTAAGTTATGACAAATTCTGTCAGCTTCTTATATATAGATATAGTATAATATTTTTAGTTTGTATTGGTTGTAGGTACTATTGATTATACCATTCTTTAGCTTTGAGGATTATATGCTATTTATATTCAAGTTTTTGATAGTTTCTTTAATATTCTATCTTACACTTTGTTAGATAGCTTTTACTAAGTTTGAAGATAGCTAATCTAGCTTTAATAGTTTGTTTTAAGATATACTAATATTCTATCTCTACTTTCCTTAATACTTGTATGATTGGTTTGTTAGTATATCTTCTCAAAAAGAAGTTATTTTTTATCTTTTTTACTATATATAGTATATATTAGTTGTAGATATATATTGTCTATAATAGGATATAGTAATCTAGACTCTAATAGTCTAACAAAGAGTTTTCTTCAAACATTATGAAAGTCCTTGATTAATTGGCTTATTCTTAGTATATCTAATATATTATGACTTCTACTAGTATAATCTGATTATCTAGTTTATAGGGTGCTGGATATAATATATATCTGTCATTAGTTTCTAATTTATAGGCTGATGATAGTATTTCTTTACTTATAGGTTCTAAGGAAGGTATAATTTCCTTAAATGATATTTCTTTTGTAAGTGTTAGTGTCACAGGTTGCGAACCCTACATGATGGCTTCAGCACCTTTCAGCCTT
>NW_006921192.1:2929-3130 GCF_000392275.1 Phaeoacremonium minimum UCRPA7 | reverse complement strand
TAGTAGGTAAGTTCTTTCGTAAAAAGAATACTATAAGATAATATATCCCTTTAAGACCTCTTTATGATAAGGCTCTCTCTATCATATATTCTAACGAATCTATCTTTAGAATCGTTTTTTAATCAAGGTCTTATTATGTTAATAAGAGAGTACTGATCAGCTTAGCTTTTAACATATTAAATGCTTTCTAACACTTTATTA
>NW_006921192.1:2092-2725 GCF_000392275.1 Phaeoacremonium minimum UCRPA7 | reverse complement strand
TACTTACTTAGTTTCAAATTCATACTTGTCGATATCAATATATAAGCCTACTGTTTGAAGTTTCTTTAATATTAGCTTGACTTTTCTCTAATGATTATCTAAGTTGCCATCCGAATAAATCAATATATCATCGATATAAGTAGAGTAGAATTCGTCTAAATACTCTTAAAGAATATAATTAATATATCGTTGAAATATAGTAGGTATACCTATCAACCCAAATAGTATAATAAGCCATTTATAAAGGCTATAGTATATCTTGAATATAGTCTTCTATTTATCTCTATCTTTAACTTTAATCTTATAAAAAGCTATAATTATGTTAAGCTTTATTAGCTATTTGGCTTTTGATAATAACTTTAGCATTTCTATAATCAGTGGCAGAGGATATCGATCCTTCCTTATAATAACATTCAAACTCTTATAGTCTATATAGAATCATAGTCTATCATCTAGCTTATATACGAAAAGCATAGATACTAACGTAGGCGAATTGCTAGCATAAATAAACTGTTTGTTAAGCAGTTTAGTTAGCGTTTTCCTAAAGACTAGTAATTCTTCGTAAGACATACTATATAGTAGCCCCTATAGGATGACCTTTTCCTATCTTTTATCATCTTATTAAAGTAATAT
>NW_006921192.1:1827-2034 GCF_000392275.1 Phaeoacremonium minimum UCRPA7 | reverse complement strand
ATATATTCCTTATATTAAGATGGTAGTTTTGTTTTAAGATCTTTTTTTTTCTTTACTAACAATGCTTTTTCAATATCAGCTATACTAGCAGAGAATATCCTAACCTTCTTCTTCTTAGTTTTTCTTTTTCTTTCTCTTTATATTAAAGTATAGAAAACAGAAGCTATTTATCGTTTTATTAAATACTCTTTAGCCTTAGTATAATTT
>NW_006921192.1:0-1428 GCF_000392275.1 Phaeoacremonium minimum UCRPA7 | reverse complement strand
TCTTTAGCTTTCCTTTAATACTCTCTCTTACAACTTTAAATAAAAGCTACTCTTTTTCTAAATCTTCTATTTGCTAATTAAGGTTAAGATTATTTTCTTCTAGCTTTAGGCTATACTAAACTATATATTGATTAACTTTGGTAGCCAGATTGTAAGCAGGAAGGTAAGGATAAACAACCTTTTTATAAGTAAAGTTTTTATATCGAAAATAATAGTTTTCTTAAAGCCTCTTACTAATTTCCTTAAGAAAGACCTATCTTATTTAGACAGTCTTTCCTAAAGAAGGTTTTGCCATCTAAACTATAACTTAAGGATGATTAGATAGTTTTTAATTTATTTAATCGAAAGAATTCTCGATTACTATTATAATAATAATCTTTCGTAAACCTTACTATATAGAATCTCTTATAATCCTATATCTTCTTATAGATATATTCAATCTATCTATTTTAGATCCTATCTACTATAAGATTTAAACAAAATCGCTATATAAAGTAGGTAGGTTTGAAAGATAGACTAAAGCTACCTTCAATCGTTTATTTAGTACCTTTTCTAAATAGTTGACTTAAATAGTATTATACTAATTTCCTCCTTCACTATCAGCTAATTCCTTCTTAAATTTTGGTAGGAATATAGTAAAGCTTTTATTTTCTTACTATTTCAAATCTCTTAATCAATTGATTGTTTAAACTTATATATTTAAGTTTCTATAATATCTATAAAAATATTCTAAATACTAATCAAAATCATAAGCCTTATCTAAACCTTCTTTCTTAACAAAAGTTACTATCATATTCTATAAAAGTTTTCCTAGCTTTAAATAAATATAAGTAAACTAGTTTTAAATACTTTTAATAGCTATTCTATCTACCTTCAATTTATTCTTCATTTCTCTAAACCATGCTTAGAAGACATTTTATATACCTTCGAATTTCGGTAGGTTAAAGAGAGTGGCTTTCTTCTTTCTTGGTTTAGAGACTAAGCCTTCATTAGACAGTATACTTATAATATTTTTTGTTTTAGTTTATTTTTTGATTTCTAATTGTCAAATTCTTTCTTTAAACTAACTGATCAATTTTACTACTATATTTTATATAGTTTCTTTAGTAAGAAACTCTTTTATATTATAATTATTTATAATTTAATAAATATTTAAATATCGTCCTATTTATAAAGTTTGTATGATTATCTACTATTCGATCCCTTTCGTATGACCATTCTAACTAACTGACTAACTAACTAACTAACTAAAATACTACTTTATAATGAGTGGTAGCTTTATTCGAACCTACTATTATTTGACAATAGTCATTAACATTCTTTTAATAATATAGTTTAAATGAATGTTTATACTCTCATATCTAATCAATATAAATCTATATAACTAAATCTAAAAAAAAGTTAAATTATAATATAATAAGCTAGATA
>NW_006921191.1:40099-73805 GCF_000392275.1 Phaeoacremonium minimum UCRPA7 | reverse complement strand
TTATACTAATTTCCAACCCTGCATACTCATGTATTATAACTATCACCACAGATCATAGATCATCCGATATACTAGGGACCACTGGGTTAGCTATTAAAAACCGTCATTATGACAGGCAAAAAAGACGCCGTTATGTTTTATAGGGTAGGACTAGAATAGCGCTGTCCAGTTGGTCAATTCATCTCTCCATAACAGGCAATAGCTTACCTGACGCCACGCGATTCACTCTGATATGCGGGGTTTCCCTTGCTACTGTCCTCGATAATGAAATCACAGCCGCCTTGCTAGCACACCAAGCAGAATTTCCAGAAGCTCCCATCTACCCAAACACACTCTCTGCACAGATGTACCAGAATTCTCTGCGTCAAGAAAGAAGATTGCCGCGTTTCTACGGAGGTACCAGAGCTTGGAGTTCCCGGATTAACTGGCTCAAATAGACACTCTCAACAGAGAGGGTGTACCAGCTAAGCTATTATATCGATATCAGGATCTTCGCCACAGACACATAGCCAAAGCCACAACCACCAGCTACTAGCCTTTGCTCTGTAGACGAGAGTCGTCTTTCTCTTACACTCTCACACAGAGATGCCCTTGATTTGGTCAAGAGGATAAAGGGCGACTTATATCTTTTTGTGGCCGTTATATAGAGAGGTAGCGGATCGCAGATATTTTAACAAATACACCAGTCGAGTTCAAATTGTATTATGAAGGAATTATATCATCCTTATATGTAGGGGTTATTATGTCAGATACCACTTACCAGCCCACCGACCCGTCACAACCTTATGCCCACCACCTCTACTATGTCTTGTCTGGCCGCTGTTTGTTTGTTATGCTCTGATCTAGTCTATCACTTTCTGCCTTTGTGTACGATAGATACGCTGTACAAACGACAGAGCCCCCCATGTATATGATCTCTCTACACGAGGTCTGACCAATTGATATAGTGTGCATATATCACTATACACCTCTGGAAAATACGTAAAGCCTTCTGCCATTACAGCCTCACACGACCAAGACCCTCGAATTTACTATCACATAGGCCGCATACACCTCCCGGCCCCACTTACAGCCACTGTGGTACACAAAAGCAAGAGAATCCCAATAATATGAACGAAGTCCTAAAGCATTTCATCAGAGATCGTAGATAGCACAATAATCGTCTCATCTATAAGGAGTATCTCAAGAGCATGACAGATTGTCAAGGGCGGCAGGCATGTGGATAAGGGGTTTCATATAGGTGGAATATGTGATTTAAGTGACGTAGATTTCCATTCACAGAACCTTTCATCCCAAAGTGGTATGCTTCGATTCTAATTCGGGAATCTACCTCCTTCCACCACTATATGGCGTGCGTCAGTCAATTTTCGATCCTCACTAGCATTTATACCCAGAGACTAAAAATAAAATGCAACACCTCCGGTTCAAAGGCGAGTATTCTGATTTTAGTCCAAACCAGAGCACTACAGCTACATGGACTTAGCCGAGAATACAAAAAGAGGCCCGTAATAGTTCTTTCTACCCCAAGCGAACCAATAAGCAGGTATAAGGATGAGGACTGCACCAAGCATGACACAAGCATAGTTCCTATCAAAATGGGTCAGTCAGAATTTTTTTTTTAAAAAAGAAATGTGAGCACGAGGATGCTTACATGTTAGCGGCAGTAATTGGTTTCATTGTGGGCAGAAGCATTGCAACAAATATTAGTGTGAAGACGATGAAGGCAGCGATATTGACAAAGGCTCGAACCGGCCTGTAGACTTGCCATGCCCCATAAACAAGGTTGGACTTCTTCCTGTAGATCATGTGAAACACGATGGGAATGAGTAGACTGATGACCTGTAGGATGACACTGCCACTGGTGATACCATAGAAGGCTGTGACATTCCCGACGTAGATGGCCGCGAGAGCGATTTGAAGGCAGATGATGACGAGCAGAGCGTTTGTAGGAGAGTTGTACTTCGGATGAATTTTGCAAAGGAATTCGCTGAATGGAATGGCTTTGTCACGTGCTTGGGCCATCATAATGCGAGCAACCATCCCCAAGGATTCGACAGTAGTGGCGAAGGCAACGATAGTAAGTGGCAAGGACAATACAATGGCTGCGGCTTTTGATCCTGTATTATTGAGGACAACCTTCGTTGCGCAAGAATCAGTATTGCTGTTTCATATATGTTGGAGAACCAATGCCTAAAGGGGCCTGGCTTACCTGGGCTAGAGGGTTGAGATTGTTGATTGGGGAGGTCAGAAGAGCAATAGGATCTCCCATGGTAAACCCCAAGATGATGCAATAAGGCAGTCCAATCAAGCCAGATAGAGCTGTTCCCCAAGTGATTGCTCGTGAAACATCGGTATGAGGTTTCTTTGTTTCCTCAGCGTAATGAGCGGGGCCATCAATTGTGATGAAAGTGTTGGCTGCTGGGAGCATGCCGATCAAGAAAGCCATCCCTTTATTGTTAAAACCAGTCGAGTCGAGGATAGTGCCGAATACCAGCTTAGCAGTGTTGAACTTCTTTGTTGTAGCCAAAAGAGTAATGCTCAATGCGAAATAGCCGAGAATATGGAATACAAATCCTAGTAAATCAGATTGATTAATGAATGACGACAACATAACACACTAAGTGTTTACTTACCGATGATTGAAAGGTGATGAATGGCACGAGGGACAAAAATATTGATAGATGCCGATACTAGGAGTACAGCAATAAAAACCTGAGCATCCAATTAGTATAATATGCTCCACAAGCACGATATGATCCACTCACCAAGTACGAGTGCCAACTTTGGGCTTCGTAATCCGTGATCGAAATAATGACCATTGATTGGATCGACTGAACAACCGTGTAAATCTGACCGACGCACGCCAATGTAAACCTGCTCATTAACACCCAAGCGGTTAACCATCCCTTGGGAAGAATCATGTTAGCAAATAAAATTTGTGAGTAGATTGGATATACTGTACCACGTGACGTTTGTACTTTTCTGGGGCCAAATTCTTTGCACATCGTTAGTACTGTGGGATACAGGTTGAATTGTGTCCAGTGGCAGAACTTACTACGGCCCAGTGATACTGTCCACCAGCGCTTGGCCAGATGCTATCACAAAGAGAGAAGTCAGTGACCTGGAAATTGAGCAGCCTTTGCCGTGCCCTTATCCAGGGCCTTCGGGCACACGTACCTTGCGAATTCTGCAAATGCGCACGCGATACACGTTGCGCCTGCGGCACATATCAAGTAGCTCCATATCAAAACTGCAGGACCACCGGCAAGGATAACCTGGAAGAGTGAAGCTGTGACAACTTCCCACTAAGGTAACGTCGTTCTCAATTAGTACGGAGACGTATGTTGGTGCTCACGCATTCACTTACACAAGCGTTCGCCGAGAAATACATTGCGAATAGGGTAGTAAAGTTGTAACGAGTGTTCATACGAACACCGTCATCAGATGGGAATCGAGGGTCCACATCTTGCACTTCGCCGCTCATCAGCGCACTCTCTTTGTCTTGCGTATCGCGTCCCCCAGACTTTGTAGACTTGTCATCCATTGCGAGTGAAAACTTGTATCGTGAGACGAGTCGCCGTTGTGAGGACCACTATTCTTCTACAGTGAGAAGGAACGATCCGTAACAAAATCGCTTGTCAATATTTTTTTCTCTATATATCATCCATCATAGAGGTTGATTCGTGATGTGTATCACCGTTGCCGGAGGCCGCAGATCCTATCTCCGAATAACGAATTCATTGATTACCTGTTACGAGATCAGTCGCCTTATCAGCAAGTGGATCTGTAGCACGCACATTATCTTGGCCCATATGGGTTATCGGCTCCGGCACACCGAGAGCTACGCTCTTGTGAAAGTGGGTGAAACTAGGTTAGTGCGGACCCTTGGGGCCGGGGTCCGAGCAACGTAGATTGTCCCGCAATTTGTGCCGCGAATCACTCCGGAAGTTAAGACCGTCTGAGCTTCTTATCTAACCTTTGTTCCATTGTTCCATTTATTACCTGGTTTATCAATATGCTTTTTCTAGGTCTCAAGTCTTTGGCCCTTAGGTATCCAATCAAGTCATTATCAACTTAAGCTTCTGACTTGGTTTTGGTTTCGACATGTCTCATGTTCTACACTCCTCGTTGTCAGTCCGATTAGCCGCCATGCAGCACTTCGTCAATACTTCATGGGTGCTATACGCAGCCCTTTCTCTAGTGGTTGTTATCTACTTGCTGTTGTCGCGAATTCAAGTTGGATCAAAGAGCAAGGTAAATGTCCCGATAGTCATGGCAGACGAGCATTGGTCTGCAAAGAAACGAGCTGCCAAGTTTGTCTCCTCAGCAAGGGAGGTTCTGTGGAAAGGCTACCGAAAGGTGTGTGATCTCTTCCTGCATTTGTCCATCATAGGAGAGTCTAAGATTTGCGAGTATCCCGACAGACCCTGGGCCTACAACAATCCTGAAGGTAATAAGACATTGTTAAAAACAAGTGAATATTTGACCTCAACTGACCCTGATTGAAACCAACAGTAGGCCTCACGGTAGTCATACCCCCAAAATTCGTGGACGCCTTGAAGAGTCATCCCGCGTTGAGTTTCAAAGAGTTCATTGACGAGGTAGGTCTGGTCATTAATCATTGAGTAGGTGTACTTTAATACTAAACCAGGTCCAGGACATGTTGAGCCACTATACGTTTTTCGGTGCTCCTCCTGATTCTGTCATCAACACTATCAAGGGTGGTCTGACACCTTCATTGCGTAGGACTTGTCTATTCTCATCTTCCCCTCGTTACTAACTCAGGTGTCCAGCTGAATATGTGCCCGTCTTGCATAAACTTGCTCAAGAAAATCTCTTCAAATATTTTGGACAACACGACGGTGTGTATTCTACATCCGCGTTCAAAGTTTTACCACTCACAAAGTTATCACAGACTGGGAGCCCTTCAAGCCATATAACAATGTTCTTCAATTAGTTGGGATTCTTGGCGCGCGGGCTTGGCATGGTGAAGAGGCATGCAGGAATCCAGAGTGGGTACGAGTTTCGTTGGCCTATATGCAAAACGTGTTCTCGTGTATCCACAAGCTGAAAACTTATCCGTCGTTTATTCGCGGTTTGGTTTTCCGATTTCTCCCACAGCGTACCGCCATTCTGGAAAGTTTCGCTGAGGCCAAGGCTATGATTGCTACATCGATTCAAGAAAAGCAAGCCAAGGGAGGAGCATTCCTGAGTCAACCAGGGTCGATGTTGGATCTGCTAAGCACAGGGAAACATGAAGCCATGGCTACCGACGCTGACGCGCAGACACTGTACCAATTGATCTTTGTGGCCGTCGGAACAATCACTACCTTTGGAACGATTTGCCAAAACCTTCTGGATTTAGCTGACCACCACGAATACGTGGAGATCCTGAGAGAAGAAGTGCTCGAGGCTGAACGCGATGAGCATGGATATTTTACCAAAGCCGCTCTTACCAACATGAAAAAGTTGGACAGCTTTATGAAGGAGTGTGCCCGTCTTCACGGTCCGACAATGAGTATGAGACCCCCTTCTCCAAAGTCTAAAAATACCATTTGTTGTCTCTAATAAGAATCCAACCTTCCTATCCACATGATTTGCATCTATCATGTCGTTCGATAGCATAGACTGACCCCGACCTCAGGCACTTTCCAGAGACTCGCGACAAGCAATTTGGAACTTCCCGATGGAACATTCATTCCCAAAGGCACATGCCTTGAGGCTCCTGTGTGCTGTGTTCATGGCGATGATAGTGTCCATGAAAATGCCACGGAATTTGATGGTCTTCGTTTCTACCGCACACGATTAATTCCTGGCTCCGAGCATAAAAATCAGTATATCACTCCTTCACTCTCTAGCCTCAACTTTGGCTATGGACGACATGCTTGCCCGGGAAGGTTCTTGGGCGATTGCATCGTCAAGCTCGTATTAGCGGAGATTCTTCTGAATTATGACATTAAACTCCCAGAAGGCCGCCCGCGGGCGAAGAATTTGGAAATTGGAATTATTGTAAGTCCTTCATGTTTGATCCCTTGTGGAAGAGACTGAGCTGAATTGACAATGCAGGTGATGACTGATCCCTCGTCCGAGATTATGCTCAAAAGCAGGGACTGTGCTAAAATAAAGGCATAATCAGGTCCTGTCTCGGGATCTGCAGCAATGGAATGGGCAAAGTATACATCGCTTCAGTGACCAGCTTCACCGTACTTAACTGAAGTTCCAGACTTCTGACCTGGTGAAGGTCGTGGCTTGAAATTATCTGGTGGATTGCATCCAAAAGAAGGTGTGGGAGATCATAGTACGAAAACAGGATGGCGCTATCATAAATGGCGCAGTGCGCAACTCTTTAGCTCACGAGTGTCGTTCGAAATGGTTAAGAAATACAAGTTGCGGGAGGTTCAAACTGTATAAAAGCAATTCACTGGGTATGTTGAGTGTAGCTGACCTATTTCACAGTATTATCTTGGGTATCTTAGTTTCTGCATCTTTCCTTCTATGACAACTTCTATGACAACTTGAACACTAACGATAAAGATCACAAGCTATCTCATTATGGTCGGAATTGGCGTGCCTAACCGTATACCACCGGTCAAAGCCTGCGGACATCTCAAATTGGTTTTAAACAATCCAAAAGATTATCTCGAGGTCCCAGACGTTGGCTCATCGCCCGAAACCTTTTGCCTGTGTGAGGCTGAGCTACTTGGGCCACAGTGATTCAACACCATTACCCCAGGACCATTTCTGCCCCAGGTGCCCTGTGCATCAAGACTTGCCGAGTTCACGTTGTACCGTTAGTGATTATTAGGAAGCCTGAATTCGTTATTGAGGAACATTGGTAATCTGAGCCATCTAGAGGTGATCTCCTGTCCGCTCGTCCATGCCACACTCATGATTACAATGTTCTCATGTACAGTGCACATTCTGTCCCGAACTTTTGTGAACACTATGGGGCCATCTTCTGAAACGATTGCCTTTTGTCCGAACTCCCAGATGTTTGCATGTGAACTCTGAAACTGCTTATAATTCTCTGCTTGCAGTCGAGATATTACTCTGGAAACATCATGACCTTTTTTCTGGCAGGAAACTCCGTAAGAGTCCTGTAAGTAACAGAATGGCCAGACCAGCTGTTGCCACTGATTCTTAGCAGTGATTCTCGGTCTGAAACTCCACATGTTCGCTAGATAATCCGTATAGCGAGAAGGGAAAGGAGTTGAGGTCGACCGGTATGCTGATATCACATTGCATTCAAGCCTATGGAAATTCAAAGCCCGATATTTGTGAAGGCCAGTCGAAGTCGTCGTCAAACATGGAAAGCTTCGTGGCGGTGGTGAGCAAGTCCATATTTTGCTGCCATGCGCTCTCATCTCTTCCACTCCCAGCCTGTTCACTGCAGAATCTTTGCATTTTGGCGGCGTCAATTTCATTTCGCGAGTAACTCCCGTCAAGAGAACTATTCAATGATCCAGACAGGTCAAGTTGGGAAGTGTCCATCATGCCCAAAGAGGATGGTCTATCCAACGTTCTTGCTGCCCTTGGAGAATTCCCCTTGAGAAGCTTGTTAGAAGGACCCATTGTCCTCTGCAGTAAGTCTTTGCATATGTCAACCAAGGAGCTGCTAAAGCTCTCCATAGACGAGAAAGAAGAATGAGATCTTGAGAGACGTCTTATTAGTTTGGCTATAGTCTGGATCTGATAAAAGTCGAAGATGTCTGAGGTTGCTATGATATTTCGAAAAACGAATAACATTGGACGAGGCATGAAGAGGGGCATCACCCTGAGAATAGTTAGCAGGCTTTGTCTCAAGTTCACGATGCAAGAAGTGCTAACCAAGCTAGCGAAGCAACACATTTTTCTAGAAAAGACGGTTGCAACATCACGAATTCCAACATATTGTGAAGTGTTGTAAGACACCGTCGGGCGTTTGTTAGGCACTCATGATAGGCGATGCAGTTGTTACTCCAATTCGTTGTCCTTATCACCGACATCTTCAGGAAGTAATGCACAAAATCGATACAAGTCCAGGTGAATTTGTCGAATCCGTTGACAGAGTCCTTCTTTGGTCGCATCTACCCCTTGAAAATTAGCTCTGATCGTTATACGGAAGTCAAGATTCACGTGCCTGTGCGATGTCGTTTTGGATTTGGATCATTCGCTCATTGACCAAGCTCGGCGTAGGGGAATCTCCGCGCTCGGCCTGCACAGAATCTGGAGACGATGCGTTTCCTTGACTCACCGCATCCAAAACTTGCCCTACCTTATACAGTACTTTCAACACGGCATGAGTAGGTAATTGCGGACTGAGAAAGCTGAGATTCATTTCCATCCCAACGAAAGACTGTGTTTCGCACATGCAGGCAGACAAAGCCTTGTCAAAAATATAGCATTTGACGTAGGTGAGCCGGACTGAAATCATTTCCTCGGAATCAATCCCACACACAGAGGGGTTTCCAGCGATGGCAGTGCAGACTGCACAAGCAGTCGAGTTCAGCTCCCAGCATCTTTTCACCTGGCCTATATCCTGCATAAGCATGGCCTATAATACGCTGTCAGTTGTCTGAGTAAAAAGCAGTCCTAATCGGATTACTCACGCCGCAGAGTAATGCTTGCAATAGAGTCAGATCAGCGCGCGGTAACTTGTCAAGGTGATTGAGTGCTAGCAGAATGCTGTCTCGATAAACAGTTCTCAAGCCTTTCAGGTAGTCGCAGGCTGCCCCCGGGATGCTATTGGCGTTCACGGTTGCTAAATACGTGTACGCCAAATAGTTGACACAGATAATATACTGAAGGCGTGTCTGGTCATGCACAGTGTTCCGGACCAGAGCAAAGGCCATGCGAATGACAGACTGGCGGGATAGGTTTGCGCTAAAATCAAAGAAGAGCGACTCAGTGTCATCATTAGCATCTAGGTATCACAGAGTCAGACGGTTTATCACAGTCACAGAGAGTACACGCACCGTGATTTAGCATCAGGCATATAAACTCCAACGGAGGGTGGAGAGAACTATCGTAGAAATCGGGTTCCTGAGCAAAACTGTTCTCATCTATGTCGAGCTCCGGATGAATCATCATCACCTTCTGAGCTATATGCATTGCCGCGACCAGAGCCTGCTGCTTGCTGGGATCCAAGAGACAGTCATCATAAAGGTCTGGACCAAGATATCTCGGAAGATCGGTGTTCTTGCTCGCATCGACAGACGTCAGATTCAAGGCTGATTGACCAGACGGCAAGCTCGGGTTCAAAGTCGCTGAGGCTGTTGTCTCGGCGGACTCATGACGCCGCTTGCGGCTTTGCCGTGTCATAGAGCTGGATGCACGAGCGGACTTGGAGGGACCAGGGCCATCGCTCCCGTTCTGTGAAGTTTTCGAGCAATCTGCCGGTTTAACTGACTCCTTAAGCGATGGCGCATTAATTTTAAGTCTAGTCTCGAGCACAGGAGAGGATTTCGCTTCAGACGATCCGCTCGCGGGACCGTGGTCTGCTGGTGTCGAAGTCTCTCGCAGGGCAGAGCTCAGTGGCCGAAGACAGCTTTCGAGAGACGACAGTCGTTCCAGGAGTTGATTGATTCTTAACGCCACAAGTTAGCAAGAAGAGCGAGCGCACATTATTTCATGGGTGTTCGAGGGCCGCGCGTACTGTCCGTCCCTGCTGTCATTCGGTGAGACATAGCGAGGACGCTCACGGAGGCAGTCTACCCCTGCAATGCTGCACTGCCTGCATGGACTTTTGCGATCACATTTGACCTGATTCTCGACATTAGTCATTAAGCAAAACAGAGTGTGCACAAGTCGGTCTCTCCATCTCGGACCTTTTTGTAATAGCATTGATCGCACTGTTGTCCTGTTAACAAGCCACATCCAATGCCGTCTAGACTGGGCTTGACCTACAGCGGACGGCAAACGATGGCCTTGTCGCTGCATGACTTTTCACCGTCTGGGATTTGTGCGCACAAAAGAAGCAGGTGACTTCACGGACTGCTAGCAACACGATAGTGAAAGGTTGAGAAATTGAGGGTTCTAGCATGGCTGGACGCGGATGTCGGGAATGCGTCCATCAAGTCAACGGGCTTATCAGTATCTCCGAGAAACAGCGCAGGACCGGGTCCCTCCCCTTGTCAACAATATGCCGCTTATCTGACCCTGCCGCATGGGCATATTTTGACCAGGCGATAGTACCGGCAATGAACCTCAAGCTAGGCTTACTGCTGCTCCATTACTCCCTGATTTATTTTCTTAGCTCGAAACGCGACCGCTAGATGACCTTGTTTCGCCCAACGATAACCTCCAGTGAATGCACAGTAGTCTTCAATTGGAAGACTCGTACTGTTAGCCAAATGCTTCCGTAGATCCTGGACGGTGCACACAATCTGCCATCCCCCTCCTGTGGCGTGGGTCTTTGGGAGCTCAAGATACGGTCTGCATACTATGCTAACTACTTTCAGACAGGATTGTTTTAGTACCACTAGCATGATAGATAAGCTTTTCTATAATGTTAGTGCAATACGATTGTTGATTTCAAGACACGGCCGCGGTCCCTGCTACAGTATCAACTATACACTGTATAATATTCACACAGTGCTTAGTGCAGATGATGTGGATCTCAGCTTGTAATTGGCTAAGTTCTTAGTAGACTATCTACCATACTGAATTGGCGTCCGGGTTACTCCGTACTCTTCGCCTCCTATCGCTACCTTCTTTTATACATAATACTGTCACCCTTATCCGTAGACTAAGCAGCATCGATTAAAGCTAATGACAATTTGTCACATACAAATCTTCCTACTAATAATAATACAATCCTTACTCTAGCACATTCGGACCGATTTTTTTCACCTGCGCGATACTAAGTGTGTACCACAAGATCTTGTTGGTACCACGAGCAAGACCAAAATTCGAGTGTAATTAAGCTCTTTTGAAGCACACCTCCAACCGGGTACTCAATGCTAGTCTGTCAAGGGGATCGCGACTGTTCCGGGTAGGGGATAGTAATTCTTGGTGAAGCTGGTGGAACTCCAGAAATAAACAGAACTTTCGAGGCCATAATCAGGTATCATAGCCCTCGTTTTCTGGGTATCCTTACCCTTGCTGAACTATGTAATAGTGATTAACCCTAGTGGAGGTGTGCGGTCATGGCAGCGATGACACGGGATCACCTCAGTGATCCGTGCATTCACGCACTCTTCACTCTACATGCGGACAGTGACTCATCCAGTAAGAAAGAGAAGACGACGATTTCAGTATGTTTTCTTTCGCATGCCATTCTGCTATCGTCGATCGGTACTTCACCATATTCCACAGTGCATTAGGACCTATGACTACCTGAAGTATCTTGGTACTCGCATCTTTTCACTTTGATTGCTGATTGGTTACTAACTAGATCGGAGCAAGCACTGGTAGGACGCCGATATAGGCTAACTACATTGAGAGAACTGATAAGGGGGCGATGGTTCGCTCCCGGCGATCGGGGCGTAGTCTCCGAACAACCCTACCACGTAGGAAGGAAGGCGACTTTTCTCTTTTCTCCGGAATCACTGTTTACAGTGAACTGGCAGCCAAGAAAAGCATCCAATAACAACATGATGGGGTCAAAAATGGAGCACCAGTCCAACCTGTACCGTGATGCCCCACCGGCGGACTCAATGAGGTCTTCCTTTTGCGAGATTGAGCAATCCTCACACGTGGGAAAATAGGTCCTCAAATTGTAGCATATGTCATAATGAGCGTCTGCATTTCGAATAGTAGGTACATAAGACACCATTGAATCATCAAGCAACCTTTGCAACTCAAACTTCCCTGACGTTGCGCCGCAGATATCCACAGATGAGTTCTCCACAAATCTATTCACATTCATTTCCCGCTCCAAAAGTTTTCCAACATTTGTTTTACAGTTAGGCATTTAATCTCAGGAAATTTAGCATTGAGCTCTCCAGGTATGTAGCAGATCGCCTCATCGGTAGTCCATCTACTAATTATGGACAGGAACCACCGAAACTGCTCTTTAGGAAACATGCCGTAGGAAAGAGCGTGCGAGGGTAGATCCGTTGGCTCAAACCTTTTGAGGCTTTCAATAGAATCATATTGAACCTGAAACTTCGTGCCTGCCAAGGTTGTCAGTTACCACTTCGCTTGGTCATTATTGGGGTAACATACCGGTAACTTCCTCGGCCAGTTTGAGAAACTCATTCCAAGTGACGACATCGCCAGCGAATCGGCTTCGTTCTGGCCACTTCTCAAGATCAAGAAGCGCCACGAGGAAGTTTGCCGCGTCATATGAGTATGTAAGGGTTATGCGGGCATTGCCATCACCCGGGATCGCTGCCACGCGGCTTGGAATGTCAATGCCCATCCACATAGGTTTCAAAAATGTTTTGATATGAGGCATAGCCCAGTAATCAAGGAATGTTCCGTTCTGGAAAGCTGTCCACTCAAGGCCAGACTTCTTCAATTCATCGAATGCGCCAAAATAGTCAACCATGACAGGCAAGTCCTCGATGCTACTGTGACAGGTGTTAGTATATTATCACTACTAGTCGATCAGGTGAAGACTGACTTGGCTAGGTATTCTATGCCAAATGTGCTAGGGATAAATCTCTTGGTGGCACTGGATTTTGAGGCAGCCTTAATCAGGTTGATTTGCGCGACCTTGAGAGCATCACCCTCGTAGGAAACGCAGCTGACGACGGTGTGAATATTGTTCTTTTCAAGAGCCTCGCTTAGGCTTTCAACATCGGAATAGTCGACTTGTATTGCAGGCACTCCAATGTCCGGGGGTGTAGACTGATGCCAGATTTAGCACGGCACACAAATCGGGACAGTTTCTACTACGGATCAAGCTTCAACATACAGATCTAGTGAGAAGGAAAGGGGTGTGACGAGTCTGTGCCTTGAGAGCCTCGACTATTGTACGGCCAACATTGCCGGTACCTCCAGCAACTGCGACGTTGACCATTGTGGCGATCTTGGAATTTCTCTTCACGTAGCAGAAAAGATGGAGGAAGGCGAGGGGAGGATGCTGAGATCTCGTTAATTATGTTTCGAAAGGAGTAAATCCCTATTATATTATATGACAGAAGAGTGGAAACAGTATTTGATTTTCTATAAAAATCTATTGCGGAGTGGACTGACCCGCCCGGGAAGTCGCGATTGCGTCTCCGACATGTTCGGGCTGCGGCTCGCTTATGACGGAGTGGCTCGCAAAGGAGTTATTCCCCGATATATCCAATGCCTTTCAGTGACGAAGTATTCTCCTGACTCTACATACTCTTATCATCCGGAGTGCTTGGCCCTTAAAGCCTTTAATCTGTTACAGCGCATAATTTGACAGCAATCATGGTTATTGTACGGATTTCGGATCCGAGATTCCGGCTGACTTATCTGCCCTTCGTTACAATGACTAAGCCCACCACACGTGGTACTCGGTCATAAACCGCTATATCGGTAATGTATCTGCCGTTAACTAGATCAATGCGAGGGTGGTTAGTGATAATATCAAAGGCACCAAGGTCGAAGTCAGTAGACAGGATTAGGTGACCTTGGGAAACGGGTGAAATGGCTGAAATCAAGTGAAAGATGCCAAGGCTGTGCTTGTTTTAATTTTATTTTTACATGCCTTGAAGATCATTGACATATGTGCGGCAGTTCAAAACGATTGCCAATATTGGCAGTCAGCTTGGTAAAGTCCATTGCTCTAGCTAGATAGAGATGCAAGCCTTGTGATAGAATGCATAAAGTCGCATATCTTGACACTACAAGCGGCATTACCTCATAGATCCATTGTGTAGAACTGGTGTTGCCTTTTGAAGTCAAAATCTATTCTTGATGTCTGCCTGCAGAAATATGCAGGTCAAGTCCATATCTCCATTGAGCAACCACTCGAATGTCTTTGCAAAAACTCGGCCTCTCACATTCTAATCGCTGATTGTCAACGAACCTGTTCATACCTCAGCCAATTCCACTAGCATTTGAGAGAGTAAATTCCTTTTCAAGACTTGTGCAGTCATCATCCATGTCAGGTTCTAAGCGTTGACTGATACCGAAATTTGTAGCATTCATGTTACTGGTCGTTGGATGGAGAACATGGTTGTGTTAAGTATGTTTATCGTGCCTATGCTGACAAATTGTAGGACCTCCTTGAGGAACCCAAGGATTTCAACCATAAGAAACCTGAAGATAATGACGAGTGATTAATTGCCTTGGTCGGTCCAGAGTGCTTTTGGCTTGTTTTTGTTTACATTTATACGTTGTCTCGGCCTTGCTTAGCAGCTGCTACCCAGTAAGGAGTGATGCCTAATTTTTGACTCAGTTTTCTCGTCATCTAAATCTCTAAATATTTGCCTATACTGTGACTTGCAATACAGCCGCGCAGCACTTGACAGTAGCAAGCTGGCTGTGGTCTCTTCAGCAGTAAACCGAGTTTATTAGATGTAGCATTTTCCGATACTTCAGTGCGACATCCTGGGACCAAGGTAACGTGACGAGCGCCGGTTCAGGAAATGCGAGCATAGGAATGTTGTGGCGATCACAAGGTAGTAGTACGCGAAGCTCCCACTGCAATTGTAGAATTGTAGGTCTAAAAGTGCTACAAGCCGTAAAACGGCCCTACTGAGTCTTATATATATGTGTATTCTGGAGCGGAAAGAGTTGTATTTCCCATGGCAGATGTACATGGCAAATTCTTGAGAGGTTTAAAGTCCAGGAAAGGTAGTTGAGTGAGCGAACGCCTGTAAATAGGCAAGAGAGAGCCTCTGGGGCTTTGTAAGGATATTGCCCTGGGCTTGCGCAATTACGAGCACGACCAAAGATTCAGCATTCTCAGCACTACGTACTGAGAATTCTCAGGTCTTACAGTATATAAGGCCTAAATTCTTACATGCTTTTGGGCAAGGGCTAATGGAGCAGTGGAAGGTGATTCTAGCTTGACAAGTGAAACATAGTTTTGATACCCACAACGGCCATGTGACACACTATAACATTCGGCAGCGTGAATCTGATCCCTAATAAGATAGTTTCTATCCCAAAAGAGTCAATGTTTAATATAATAAGTTATAAAAGCATAGTCTTACCTCTGCCAGCAGTTAGATGTCTGATTTACTATTATTTACTTTATTTTTATTCGTTTTACTATTATAGTGACAGTAAAGAGACAATATCCTTATTATTTATGCTAGATATAACTAAGGATCTTATTCTGGCAGTGTCAAATCGCTTTGTCAAGTAAGGAGGCTAATAGGCGATACATGTAAGCTGTATAGTATGACATATTTACTTGCTCGAAGCGTTGGGTGACACTACTCCCTAGAGTTCCATGAAATTAGGTGCTATTGAGTTGGGTGTAAATGATATGCCCCTGTCTGTGATCAGGTGACCTTCTTTCGCCTAACTATTGGTTTATATTCATTTCTCAGCTCTTCACCTAGCACAGATTATCATCAAGAAAAGCTTGAAAATTTAGATGGTCAAGACCCATGATCTAAGGCTCAGGTTACGTACTTCTTCCCCATTGCATACGGCGTTGACGTGTCTTGCAGCCGATTTCGCTATTCATTCGAAATTCAGCCTGTTTATAAATTATCGCCTCGATTCGTCTCCCCTACTGGAAAGGCTGTCTATGGGATAGCGATTGTTATGACACATTGCCGTTGCGTTCCTGGACCAGTTTACAATTACAGTCTAATTCTGACACTAAACTATAGCAGTCTAGCTGAATTTCCTAGAAGATAATGAAATTTACCAGATGGCTGGGCACCCTAATGCTGACCGCCGGGATCTCGGAGTCCGCAAAAAGGTCTATCTGCGGGGCCGAGTGAACTAGCAGACGATAATCATGACCGGGCGTGACCTCCGAAGGTCCGTGTATCATGGCCATCGCCACTTGTTATCGGAGCCATACGTCGGTATAGACCTATATATCCAATGATAATGGCTACGTGTATGATCACTATTCTATACTATGGCATGAGCTGGATTATAGCCCACTGATATAGGGGGAGCGCATGCAAAGCCTTTCACCTTCAGTATTGTGTCATGGTCGAACTATTTTATGTCCTTGCCGTAGCTGGCGCAGCATATGCACAGCAAGTGTACAGCTCTGTCCAGGGTCCTGCACCGCGATGTAGCCGTAGCAACTTTGGCGAGGCTGAATTTTTCGCCCAAGCCACGCCGTCACCGAGATTGTCGAAGTTCTCCTTCACGCAGACAGCGACTATCCGTACAGCAACATCCGCGTCTGCCGGCACAAAGACGGCATACGCATCATCGTATGAGCATCTGCAGAGTTTAATGCCCGAGCTGAGCGCCACTAGCTGGGGCAGCTGGGATCCGAGTGCAATAGCACGACCAACAGATCTCGGGGACCCGTACGGCCACGCAGCATGGTCATCGTTATGGGAGCGAGCTTCGCTCGCGAATTTTACTACCCGTGGCCTTTACTCGGTATTGCTTCCAGATTCAGATTCCTTGCAAATCATCAATACTGACAGAATCCCTTAGACAACTGTGGCTCCGACGCCAGTATCAACTGAAAAGCTGGTGCTTCCACCTCCATCGTACTTTGGCCCGACAGACTGCTATTTCTTCCCGGATAGCTTTATGTTCGGAGTTGCTGGTTCCGCTGGCCAAATGGAGGGGGCCATCGCTGATGAAGGCCGTACGCCCAGTCTACTTGAGTTACCCATCGGGCTCGGCCAAAGCTCTGAAACCAATTTTGTAGCCAATGAGTTCTATTACCTGTACAAGCAAGACATCGAGCGCGCGGCCGCTATGGGAGTTGAATACTTCGCTTTCTCGATTTCATGGACACGTATCGTACCGTTTGTTGCACCGGGCTCGCCTGTCAATCAGCCGGGATTGGACCACTATAGCGACATGGTCGACTTCATCATCGAGAAGGGCATGAAGCCGGCGGTGACTTTGTATCATTTTGACACTCCGTTGCAGTTCTATGCCAACCTGTCGCAGCGCTATGATAGCCACTTTGGGTATCTTAATGGTGGCTATGACAACACTACTTTCACGGACGCTTTTGTCTACTATGGCAAGGTGGTCATGTCCCGTCTTGCCGATAGAGTCCCGATTTGGATCACTTGGAACGAGCCGCTCTTGTTTGCATCCAATGGTCAGAGCATTGATACGGTCATCAAGTCACATGCTAGCTTATATCACTTCTACAGAGACGAGATCAAGGGCCGGGGGAAGCTCAGTCTCAAGCTAAGTGTTACCATGGGCATGCCTCAAGACCCGCTCAATAGTAGCCATGTCGACGCCGCGAACCATTACAACGATCTGCAAGCAGCAACGTTTGCAAACCCGCTCATGCTTGGAATTGATTTCCCAGAATCATACAAGAAGACCGTCACAGACTTTATCCCGCTCACGGACAATGACCTGGCATACCTGGGTGGCACAGCCGATTTCTTCGCCATTGACGCCTACACTTCGGTTGCGGTGACACCTCCGTCAACGACCACAATCAACGAATGTGCGGCGAACGTGACGGATCCACTCTATCCCTGGTGTATTGAACAGAGCGTCATTGACGCCACGGGTTGGAATGTTGGTTATAGATCCCAGTCCTACGTCTATATGACGCCCCTATACCTGCGCACCTTGCTCAACTACGTCTGGAACACGTTTCGTAAGCCGGTGTTTATCACCGAAATTGGCTTCCCCGTCTTTGGCGAGGCACAGATGGAACTCGCGGACCAGCTATTCGATACCCCTCGTAGCGAGTACTACTTGAGCTATCTAAGTGAAACACTGAAGGCGATCTGGGAAGATGGCGTCGATGTCTGGGGTGCTTTTGCCTGGAGCTTTGCCGATAACTGGGAGTTTGGGACATATTCCGAGCAGTTCGGCCTGCAGGTCGTTAACCGTACCACACAGGAGCGTTATTACAAGCGGAGTTTCTTCGATGTTGTCGATTTTGTCGCGTCGCGGCGGAAACAGAGAGGATCTTGCAAGGGACGGTAAATACTGTTTACGCTTAGTTCTAGTTGCTATGATTTTAGCTTCTCGGCATTGAGAAAGTCAAAATAGATGAATTCTCTAGCTTGGAGGACTGTGCGAGCTGTAGCGCGAGGTCGATTTCCTGCGGTCTACTTGCTTATACTGTCGAGGTAGTTTCTTCTTCCACGAGTTACCTCTTGATTCATTTCATCGTGACGTACATAGACGTGAAGCCGTCGTGACTACCGATGCCGACATACATATAAAGATCAGGCTGGCTAGCTGCAGGTTTGACCTCCTTGGTGCCTACAACGTATCTTATAGAGTATATATTGAAAAAGCCCATCTTTGACGTACGCGCAACAATTGCCCCAGGTTCGTCGTAGGGACTTACGCATTCTGGATTACGAAAATCATAACCCTCAATTCATACTCACATCCGGTATACACCGAGAGCTTGTGAGCACGGCCGATTGAACATGAACGCAATCAATAGTCCTCTCAGAATTGCTATACTAAACGCAAACTTAGTTGGGACAATTGCATTGACAGATGTTGCGACCATTTTCTTTCAAACCAGGGTTTCTTTCCTCTCCGAGCGTTCTCAAAAGCGACCAGAATCAATTCAAACACTGGATCTTGCTACGTATCACAATCCAAGGCACCACTTATTATTTGGTTCTTGTACTGGCTCTTGTCAAAGGATTTCTATCTCTCATTGACATGGTCGACATTTCGGCTCCGAGAATCCGAAGCGCCAGAGACGTCCGGCAACACTCTAACTTCCAGCAAGTCCATCTTCCGGAGCCGTTTCTAACAGTCTCTTTGTTCATCCCTACACATCAACGCTGTCAATTCCAATATCGAAGTTGACCCCATCCTATAGGGCACACATCATGGCCTCATGAGAATATCCTATTTAGATTATCTGTCTTGGCGTAGTGGTCTAGTATTAGCTTAAGCGCTGAAAAAGATCAGACACAGTGTACTCTAGCGGGAACTCTTTAAGACTAACTGCTCTTAAGAGGACATCTATTCCGCATTTTTGCAGGAAGTAAGCAAGTTTCTTGCTCCTAGATCTCAAAAAAGGTCAGCCTCTGTTCCAAACTCAGGTGATGAGCCAACGGGTCCTGAATCGACGCAAATTCCGGTAATTTCTCCTCTTCGGTTCTTGATATTTAATATAAAAGTATTGCCGGGCTGGATGTGAACTTGACGAGGAGTCCAAGGGTAACAAACAGGCTGGGGCCGGGGAAATCACACCGCCTATCTCACTCGACCTTAGGCTCTTCCAGGGGACGCGACCGACACAGACCCTTCTATGTGGTACTCATTGCCGGATATTCCCAAGACTAACGTCACGGAAACCACCGCTACCACCTGATTATTTCTGCCCGCTCCCAGTACGTCCTAGTCATAACCTTGGGGCTCTCTACTCATCAAAGGTTCTTGTGGCAGATCTGGCTAAGCATAAGAGAGAACGATGACGAGGGTATTCCGATCTCTGCGTACGACTTTGGAAGCAATGAATTGCATTATCGTAAGGTGGGGGCGATACAGTGGTGAAAACTGATGGAGCAGATCGAAGTTGAACGTGTGCTTTCCCTCTTATGGCGTGGGGGCCGGTAATTCTCTCCCCAGGGACCGCTTGTGACTGGGTTCCATGCTCGATAAGGCCTTTAGTTGTAGAATTACAGAGAATTGCAGACACCTGACAGTTGCGCTTCCTTTGCCTGACTCGTATACTGACGTGTTTGAGTCCAATTGAAGAGCCTATCGCACATTGACAATCAGAACCATCAATATACGCGGAAGGTAGTGCCGTCTGTGAGCCAGTGCGGCATTTTCATTTCGTGGTATCTAAAGCTGGTCACGCTGCTGGTGGGCTCGGGCTCCGGGGTCCGGACACCGGGACCGAGTAATACCTGCCGGCCAGCATTCTTCGTGGCTTTGAAGATATCAAGGCCGGCAAGTGCCGCGAGCTAGTGTAGCATGGTACCTTTGCCACACTAGTCGCCGGTCACCCCTTGCAGGATCCCGCAGTGTGGTGCCGATCTTGTCGCCTAGTACAACCTCTTTACGGGTTTTTCCCTCCGTGTAGAACATTCGGCCAGACAAACATAAAAGACTGGCTCTGTGCAATATGTTGACGAGTCTTTAACCATATGTTTTATATCACACAGCCTTCAGCTTTCATTGACTGGCCTTCAAAGATTTCCAAGCAGCCCTACCTAAGCCAAAACCAGGAAGACTTCTCTACCCACCCAGCGCTATCAAGCCAGCTCTCCCACCTCAGGTCAAGATGTTCTCTCAAACATTGATCGTTGCCTTTACTAGCCTCATGGCCTCTACCGTTGTTGCAAGCCAGATGGCCCAGCCTCAGATGCTCCCTCGGACTGAATCGCCTGATTGCACTGCCGCAGCCGAAGCCCTCGTCACCAACGGCGTCGAGCCCTCGGGCGACCTTGATGCCGCCCTTGGGGTCTTCCTCCAGACTGCCGCCCCAAGCGACTACTGTGACCCTGCTACCGTTTTGGCGGAGTCCCTGCAGTCCACTTACTCGGCTTACAAATCGGGTGTGCTGTCCTATTTCAGCGTACATACTTCCGAGATTGCCAGTGTCGAATCTGCATGCCCCGATGCCGAGTACGCCACGTCTCTGGTATGGCTTCACTCTATCTTCGACGGTTCTCACTGCACATTCAATGGAACTTCTGCACTTCCAACTGGCGCTGCTACCACCACAGCCTCGTCGACCGTGGCCCCTGTAACTGCTGGTGCCGCTTTGGCTCGTGAGACGGGCATGATCGCCGGTTCTTTAGCTCTTGCTGGGTTCATGGGAGCCGTTGCGGCTTTGTGAAGCGTGTCTTCTGCTTCAATCCGGCGTGGCGCTAAGCGTTTGAAAAAAAAAGACTCGTGTATGGATTTTCTTCTCGTCCAACAAACACTTCTGGGTGCCACATACTTTTATCTTCACACTTCGGGTAGAATTAACCCTCCTTGCTTGAGATATGTGCATGCATATGTACATATATACCGCATGTAACGAGGCAAAGTTTTGAGAATCTGTTTCAGTTGTTCCACTTAGCATTTTCAATATACACGTTCGATTTACTGTCCAGGTCATTTTCACCATGTAGCCATCTCAGAGGGATTCAACAAAATTATCAATTTAGTTCGCGCCTATCATCGTGTAGTGATATAGAAGAGTAATACCCGAGGCTGAATGGTCCCTGAACGGGCCCAGAATACCTCTAATACGTAGGTTATGTGTAGCCTATTTTGTACAGATATGGTCTTACTGCTAGTCTATAGAAAAGAGATATCTTGAAGGCTGTTAAGAATTAACGGACTTGGACAAGTCATCTTAGATTCTGATCTTCTCAATCCTAGCCGCTCAGTCTAGAACAGTATATCTCAAAGCTTGACAACAACCTTGCTTCCGCCTGCTTTGACCTGATGAATTGCCTCTGCAGCCGTCTGGAATACCCAGAAATCATGGGGGAAGATGTTTTCTATCATGAACTCGTGCTTTGCCTTGCTTGGATCACCACAGCCATCTGCCACAATGCTCACAACATAGCCCTCATCAACACCACACCTACCTGTCGCCCATACACAACCACTTGTTGACATTCCACCCAGTATCAAATGCTTGATTCCTCTGGCTTGTAGGATCTCTCTTAGACCTGGGCTGTACATGGCACTGACTTGCCCGGGACGACGAAAAAAGGTAAGCTCGCCATCCGTCCGTCTATCAATTGTGCCAAAGGGGGGAGCTACAAGCTCGTGCTCACGAAAGCTCTGTGGGTCTTCTCGTACCATGCTGGCAATCCAGTCCCATCGACCACTTGCTCGAGTGTACTTAGCCGGAACTTGGTTCCAGAGGTCCAGAAGACAGTGTATGATCAGCACTTTGGATTCGCGGGCCCACGTGAGCAGTTCCTTGGCAGCGTGAGCCATGGCGGCACCCCTGCCCTCCGGTTGTACGAAGTCGTGATACCTGCGGTGGTAATCCAGCAGGAGAACAGCAGTTTCCGAAATGGAGTATGAAGACGGGTTGGAAGCCATTTTTTGAATGCTTCTCTCGTGCTCGCTGGGTACACGGTGGATGATGCTATTGCTGATGCGTAACAGTTCAAGGGGAACAAATCAATAATGAAGACATGGAGTTGCAGACCTAGGTTGTTCGACTCATCTCCGTCTTGATAATTATGGCAGTGTATAGCCTGCAGTACAACGCTACTCCGTTACTCCATGAGCTCTGCAATGTATTTGGAATCCGCTGATCTCCGTGCCGACGCCCGTCATTTATTGTGGGGTCGCTGCGGATTCCGACTAATACAGATGACGATCTCCACGATTAATTAAAAAGACGCACACTGTTCAGATCTACGAGCGGACAACGTTCATCCCACTGCGTTGAGGTAAGCATTGTGCATCGTTTTTCATGTTCGATTATTCGTTCAGTTTTGGTTCCGGACATCAGCGCGTCAAATCCTAGTCAATCACAGTCACAATATGGCTAATGACGCTCCCATCCTGATAATTGGAGCTGGTGTTGTGGGTCTAGCTCTGGCTCAGGCATTGAAGAAGGTCCGCTACAGCCCAAAGTACCTCCTATCGCCCCCCTTGAACATTTTGTTAACCTACGTCAGGAGGGCATCCCTTTTCGCATTTTCGAGCGTGACGAACATATAGACGTTCGTGGTCATGGGTGGGCGATTACACTATGGGTTTTCGAAGCGCTTGAGGCCTGTTTGCCTGCGACCATGATTGGCCGCCTCCATACCGCAGAGGTAGATCCTTCATCGGCTCGCAGAAAGCTTGCCAAGTTTTGCTACCTCAACCTTGCGGATGGAAGCAGGTTATATGAGTTTGAACTTCCTCGTCAACGACGAATTAACCGTGAAAAATTCCGAAAGGCTATGCTCGAAGGCATCGACGTGGAGTGGAACAAGCATATCAGCGGCATTGACTTGCTGGACTCTGGTGTACAAGTTTCGTTTCAAGATGGCACAACAGCCGAAGGTGCTATGGTGGTCGGCGCTGATGGAGCTACATCCATGACTCGACGCCTTCTTTGTCCAGACAACGGGCATCTGGAGCAATTGCCCATCCGATTCATGGGTGTCACGATTAAACTTACACCCGAACAGATCGCGCCTCTACGAGCTGTCGATCCCATGCTGTTTCAAGGCACACATCCTGAGACTGGCTCATTTCTCTGGTACTCACTGCTAGATACTCCTGAGGTGAATGGTTCGTCCGGCGATGGGGCTTACTACGCCTGCCAGCTCAACATATCCTGGCCAGTTCATACCCCTGAAGACGAGATTCCTGCTACGAATAAGGAACGAGTAGCCAAGATGAAACAATTAGCGAAGCCGTTTCATGGTGAGTTGGGAACAGCTTTCTCATATATCCCAGATGATATGGAGATTACTGAGATCAAGCTTCGTGACTGGCGGCATTTGGAGTGGCCTTCGAATCAGGGAAGAACCACTCTCATCGGCGACGCCGCTCACGCTATGGTTATGTGTAAGTATTGAAATCCATTCTGACTTAACCCTCTAATCATTGCGCTGACCAATGGCAAAGATCGTGGAGAAGCTGCAAATCATGGCCTCACTGATGCTCATCATCTTAAAGATTTGCTCGCTGAGCACTACAGAAGCTTAAGCACGAATGAGATTGTCCCTCTGTCAGATGTCGTCAGACGTTATGAGGAGGAGATGAAAGATAGAGCTGGCTGGTCTGTACACAAAAGCAGGGGTGCTTGCTTAGATGCACACGATTGGGCAAAGATCAAACCAGGCAGCGATCTTTTCGCCATGCGGTCGACAGGCAAGCTCAACGGTATAAGTAAAATAGAAAAGGACAAAGAGGCTTTGGCATGATACACTACCCAATGTTAAACGGATCATTTTTAGGCGGTGAACTTCATTGATCTACATGCGTTTTTTTCCTTAAATTCCTTTTTTTTTTTGCTTTCTTCTTTTTTTGAGACAACCCATGGACCCAGTAATTCTCTCTGATTGGGCTGAAGCAAATCAGTTGATTGTGAAGAGGAAAATACTGAGATCAGTGAGTCATCGCCCCGGAGTTTAGAATTGGAGTTTTGCCAGAAATGTCGCTGCGGGTGTTCAGCGATGACATATACCTAAGCGCTCAAGTGTTCAAGACTAGCGATCGACTCTATCAGCTGACCATTAAACCCACCGACTGGTCAAAAATTCCGTGCTAGTCTCTACTTTGTGTCAAAGTTCCCGCCTATCGATGCTCATGAGCTAGGGCAGGAATTGCCAACAACCTATATCGTGATAGAACACGCTGTCCTTCTTGTTCTGATGTGATTGTTGCGAGCTAGAATTCTTCCGATTTCACAATCGTCAAAAGGTGGTGAGACTGAGAGAGCACGTAGATGACTGGCATGATGTAATTCGAAAGATAGCAAAGTCTACTGGATTATATTATTGTCCACTCTACGAACCGCTCACGGCTGGGCTCCAAAACTGTTATCGCAGATCTCTCGTAAAGTAACCATTCCGAGCTTGGAAAATGGCCATGTCATACATCATCAAGTAGGTTACGTGGAAACCCATGAAAATGTGCCCAAAAAGGACACTGAAACAAAATTAAGCAAGTTTTTCTTTTTTTGGATACGGAGCGGATGGCCGTCTCCTTAGAGTAGGATGTAGGCTATCACGGCATATAGATTGCCTTTGTATTTTCAGAACTTTCCTCATTTACAGTTAGAAGTACTCTTCAGGTACTCCTTTGTGCTTCGATAGACTTCGGCTCGGATACATAGTCATAATGGCTACCATTCTCGAGAACCCGCACAATGCTGGGGTGCTGGGGCAACTTCTCGCCGTAAATGAAGTTGAGAGGGAATCCCAACTCGAAAGGATAGGCGTCTTCAATCTCTTGCACCTCCTCGGGTGTAAGAGCCAAGCTTAACGCCTCGATGTTGGCCTGCAGGTGCTCGATCTTCCGACCACCTACGATCGGGAAGACGTAAGGAGTCTTGTGCATCACATATGCGAGCGCCACGCTCGTAAGCAGCGTGTTCTTGCGGACAGCAATGCTCTCGAGGACGCGGGAAACTTGGATGTCTCTCTCTGTTGGTGCTCGTCCTGTCCGACCACCCTGTTTGCGCTGCTCGTCGGTCTTAAATTGGCCAGCGCCCAAGGTTCCCCAGGGCGCCAATGCCATGCCCTCATATTTGACCATGGGGATGATCTCGCGCTCGAAGTCGCGGTTAGCAGCTGACCACTTGCCCTGGTATACAACGAAAGGCCGTAGCCCGTGGTTGCGAGCGTACTCATTGGCTCGCGTCACGAACCAGGCAGGTGTGTCCGATATTCCCAGGTACAGGACCTTCCCAGCCAGGACCATTTGGTTCAGCGACTGCATGAGCTCGGATATAGAGGTGGTACAGTCCCACCAATGGACATATAACTAGGTCGCACGTACATCAGCCCCGTGTATGCAAAAAAATCCCCAGTTCTGGATACTCTTACTATATCGATGTAATCTGTTTTGAGGTTTTTCAAACTGAATTCCATGGAATCGCGCAGACTCTTGGCACTGTTGCCACCGTAATTGGATCTGATCTGCACCTTCTCGTCTACGCGAGAATAATTGCCGGTGTATTTTGTCGCGATGACTAACCAACATCAGTCAGTGCCGAGGGTCCTTAACACACGAATCGCAACTGGGGTAGTATTACTCATTTGCTGTCGAACCCCTCGCGACGCCATCCAGTCACCCAGCCAAGCCTCCGATTCTCCATCCTGATACAGATTAGCGGTATCGATGAAGTTGCCACCGGCTCCGTAGAAGTGGTCCAATATCTCCTCCGTCATTTTGCGGTCACATGCGCCCATGACTTCAGACCAGGAGTCGCCAAAGCTCATCGAGCCGAGACATAGCGGAGAGACACGCACAGAGGCCGTGGGAGAGAGTACCCGATGACGACCTAGGGCCGTCGGGGGAGCGGGGAATGGTTTCATAAATGGCATCTTCAATTTCGGCGAGACGACTCTGTGGAAGACAAGGCACTGAAAATACCGGGAGATGGACCTTGCAGCTCTAATTGTTTTGTAGGAAAAGAAACATCAAAGTAATTACCAGCAACAGCTGTGTTCTTTGTGATCGGAGTGTCCGTCACAACTAAAATTGTGCGGAATCCGATTGCGCCGATAGTAAGAACACCGCCCCCGGATTTTGCAATGGGCACTGGATGTTATCAATCAGTACGTCCAAAGTCAGGTATAAAATGCCTAGGCTCATCAGTCACGGGATAATCACCACTTTGCCATACAAATTCTGACGATGCAAGGCGCTCATTTGTTTACCCCACTTTATTCAAACATGTGTGACAATTGAGCTAACTGACAAACGTGAGAACGTCCTCGTCAGAAGGACTCAATTGTCGGCTTATATATTCTGTATATTCTGTCACAACATGATTAGATGAATAGGACAGTGATTCGGGTCCTCATGTTAAACAAGCTAACTCTACATGAAGGACGATCTTGGTTAAAGTTTGGCATATACTCTCTATAAATTCAGTGTAGCATTCACCTCTTTCCCCAGCAACCACCCAAAACCGAGTACGGTATCATTCAGATACTTTTCTCGCAGTGAATGTTCCGGATAGCTCACCCAGAATATATGTGGTAGGCCAGGATATATATCCAGCCTGGTCTTGATCCCAGCGTCCCGCAGTACGCGCTCCATGATCAGCGAGTCATCCCGCGTGGAATCCATGCCGCAAACCTGAAAGTAGGCGGGTGGATGGCCCCCATGGCCGGTAGACCAGGCGACAACGTTCCAGAGAGGCGAGTCGAAATCGAGCTCCAGCGCGGCCAGGGCGTCGTACGGGCGCGTGGACCGCTTCCAAAGCACCACCTGAGAGTTCTGATGGCTAGTGTGGAAATCGCGGTACTGCGAAGGAAAGTGCTCCGGCGACCCAAAGCCGGCCACTGAATAGTGAACGCCGGTCAATGCCGGCTTGAGGTTTTTGTCCTGGGCCCAATGCGCGCAGACCGCGGCGATCAGGCCGCCAGCGGAGCAGCCGCCGATGATGAAGCCCTGCGAAGGGTCAGCGCCCAGCATTGAATAGTTGGATGCGATCTGGACCGAGTGTCAGCAAGCAGGAACAGAGAATACAGCACGGTGCAGTGAGCCTCGAGTTGGGCGAAGGCTCCGCCGGCATACCCATTTGAGAGCATCCCAGGATTGATATAGAACATTCGGCCATTTCACCTCCGGGGCAAGAGGGTAATCTAGGCTCAACGCCACACAAGCGAACCGCCGGACGGCATTGATGCAGTTGAGGGACTCGAATTCGGGAGGGCCGAAGCAGAAGGCGCCGCCGTGAAATAAAACAATGAGAGGGCTTCCTGACGGCCCAGGCTGCGTTGGGGAGTAAACGAGTGCGCGCATCTGTGACCCGTCTTGCATAGGAATTTGGATCTCATGTTCCTTGACCTGGTTCTCGGCCGCCGCCAGCGACTCATCAGCCTCCTTCCTAGCCTTGGCTGTCCAGTCCCTACGGATCTGAAGGTAGTCATCTCCCTCCCGACTGTATGACGGTTTCGGATTATCGCGAACTATCTAATATAATCGCACGACAAATCAAGTATCAGCATATTTCCAGCACTGTGGAGGCCGCGTTGTCTGTCTATTCTCGTGTCATTACCTCGGAGAGTTCCTGATCTAATCTGCCCGCCTCCGGCCAGGTCGTGGGATCCTCAATGTCAAACATGGCTTTTTGATAGAATTGACAAAAAAGGCCGAAAAAAAAATTGACAAGGGTAACTGTCGTTGCGAAGGCGACCTATCATTCGCTGTGGCATGTCTTATAAACTGTTGCATGGCACAGCCGGAATCCGAAGTGAAGACAACAGGGAACTTGCGGGATCCAGAAGCCCGAGCAATCTCCCTCCACATTTACCAGCCCTGATCGGGTCTGATTAGGTATGCCAACTTAATATCTTAAGTATGAGTGCTCCCACCTGAGCGATTTTCCCTAAAGCTAATGCTCTTTGCGCTTCATTCAGGTGTCTCGACCTCACATAGGTTCTATTGATGCCGACATCATTGCGACTTCCGATTCACCTAGCAACTAAGAGTATTGTGTGAATGCAGGGCTTGTATTATCTAACAAGTATTTCAACTAGAAGCATGCTTGCTTACATCATGACTCCTGGAACTCGTGTTCTACCTTGCGGTGTATACAGACTGGACCGTCGGATCAAAGCCTACCAAAGCCTTCCCTCAGCCAGATTAATAACTAGATAATCGCTAACGAGCACAGAAGGGCATCCGTTCTGCTCAACAATACCCTACAAGGCCAATACACTAGATAACAAAACTGAGCTGAGCATTCCTAGCAGTAAGATCTGCGTAATTCAGATAGATCAACATGAGATCTCGAGCTGTTTTGACCGCGGCCGTGTCGAGGGAGTGGATTCTGACGTTTTCGTCAAGCAAATCCGTCAGGCGCTTCAGTCGCTGGATATCAAGCTTGTCTGGAGAGACTATAAGGTGCCTCACCAAGAAGCACAATGGCCACAGGAGAAAGTAGGACATAATCCTGTCTGCGTGTCAACAAGACTGGGCCTTTTCTCAGACTGGGGTGCATAAAATACTGACCATGCTAAAGTCCCAAGGCACTTCATCCTTGACGATCTTTTTTCAGCAGTGTGTTCAAGCATACTGATGAGTGCATCTACACCTTCTCGGACATTCATTAAGCAGTCTATGTAGATCTGGGAGTCGTTCTGTCGGCAGAGCCGCAGACCAATGCCACGAGCTAAGATCGTGTAGTAGATGAAATCTACACACAACCATTCATATGACCAGTAGGCATCTGTGTTGGTCGGGAGTTGTGACATATATTGATCCATTGTTGCACGAGCGCTTTGCATCACACCCTCAAAGTCAGTGACAGGACTCATGGAGCGTTCACGCGCCAGATACTCATGGACGACAGCTTCTTCGGCCATCGCAAGATCATACATGACACGGGTCATGCCGCTGACAACAGGTATGAGACCGGCATGATCGAGCAGGGTGGTGTCTAAACGGGGCATTGGGGTAGCTGGCAGCTCCTCGCAGTGCAATGCTATAGTCTTATCCTGGAGATTACACCGTACGAGCGAAAAATGGAACTGAATATACACATCGGGCGACATTGCCTGAAGGCTTGCCTCGTCGCCCTGGAGGCACAGCCCGATTTGACAGGCGATCTGATTTAGCCGGCGGCACGGTTGCGGATACCCCATTGAGTGAAGTATATGTGTGGCAGCACACGCTGTCTGTAAGAGCATTAGGTCCGGTTGAACCTTGAGCTCCAGGTGTTTCAAGCAGAATATAATGTTTTCAAAGTACGATTGACGTTTCTTGCGCTGGTAGTGGCTAATGAAGCTGCTCGCCAAGCTCCCGTCCAGAACGTGCAGAATGAGCCAACCCATGTAATTGATGCAAATGAGATGCTGAAGTCGCTGTTGACCGTGGACCGTGCAGTTGATCAGGGCAAGCAACATTTCCTCCACCTGAGGAATGGTCATGCCGCTAAAGCCATCCAAGAAGTCCATCGACGTAGAGGACCGACATTCTGGTAGAGAGAGCGAGGCGCACATTAGTTTGGAGATGACGACTTGATACTCAGTAAAACACATACCACTGAAGAGCATATAGAAGACGTCCACCTCTGGATATAACCAAGGAACGTATAGGTTGGGCACATCGGTGAGCGGGCTCGACTCGAGAATGCCCTTCAGTGCCGAGGTATCCTCTTCCACCGATCTGCCAAAGTCCAAACCCGTAAGCAGCATATCAACTTCTAAGAGGGCATTCTGCGCTGCAGGAGTCAGTATACTGTTTGACTGGATTGCACAGCCTAGGTATCGTGACAGGTCTCGGACCTGCTGGCCTCCCATGGCATTGCCATGGGTCGAGCTTGCGGGGGTCAATTGTTCTTGAAATTGCCAATCAAGCGATGAGTTTGCTTCCGAAGGATTGCGATCTGAGGGGCTTTTGGTGGCACCTTCATCCACTGCGAAGCCCATTGTCTGTTGCTGGACCGCCCTCAAGGCCTCTTCCATCTGCGCAAGTCGTTCTATGATCCCTGTCATGACGTCTTCACTGCCCATGGTCGTGTCTCTACTCGAGCTATAACGCCACACAAGTTCAGCAAGCTGCGAAGCAGGCGCGCCGGGTAGAATGGCGGAGTGGACCATCACTCGCGGCTTACCTCTGACAGCCTGTCTTCTGGCGCTTCGCACGCGTCTGTCGTGGTCGGGTCCTCACACAAGCGATTCCGGCCGCTGCGCAAGGGCGACAGGGCTCTTGTCTGTCACATCTTGTCTGCCACGACAGTCAGTCATGGCTGCTTTAGCCTCTTGAGGGTTGAGATGTCGGAGTCGCCCGAGTCCCGTGTCCTGACCTTTTTTGCATAACAACTGTCGCACTAGGAAAAAAAGACAAAGCGCATGTTAGCCCTTGGCAGTCTTGACAGGCATGTGAAGCTAGCTGATGATGCACAATGGGAAGGGAGATGGGCTGTGTTGTGGTGGTGTCGTACCGCAGCAGGCAAGCGAGGCAGTCGGCCATATATACAATCAGTGGTCTGCTCCATGCTGTTGATGCGCCCGAGCACGTTGATGCCACTGTTCCTCGATCCACGATAGGTGCATACCTAAAGAAGGACTTGGAGGAAGGACGCAGAAACAGGCGACCAGGGGCGTGTCAGACACAATTGCTACCTTTGTTCCCCGGCCGCGCTGGAGACGTCGCGCTTGGATGATGCTATCTTGATTGACTGTATTGTCTCGAGATCCAAGATCCAAGATCCAAGATCCAGGGTGACAGCTCTGCGAGCGCGCGAGAGATGCGACGGCCATGCCGGGGAAATTCCCCTCGCCTTAGCGGCGTTAGAGTCTCCGGCTGGGAAAGCATGACTAGTGCAAGCGCTCTTCCCTCCTTCATCAAGATGAGAGATGACAATAGCGGCAACAGACAATTGGTACGGAGCGCGCTCGATTGTACTGTATGGATACAGGCCCCAGCTGAGGCACTATACTAGACTAGCTGGACCAGATACAGGGGTCAAGCCATGTGAGCGCTACCTAGGTACCGCTCGGATCCCTGGGTCCATGTCCCCTTGGACGGCGGCCTGTCTGATCCAATGGCTTTCCGGGCGACGTCCGATCGATATCTTAGCAGTGGTATCGTCTCCCGGAGGGCTCGCCCCCGAAGACCGAGATAGGGTATACTTGAGACCGCCAAGCCGAATCCACATTGACTGAGGTTGTTAACATGATTAGTTTGCCGCCCACGCAATCCACGGCGTTATTGTGGGCTCCCGACGCCGACGCGTTTACGAAGCGCTTTGATGGGCTTTGTAACATGTGCGCTGAGCCAGGGAGAGGACTGCGGAATCCGCCGAGCCTACAGAATCATGGCCCCCACTTATTATGATTGATCTATGACTAATGAGTACTGGCTCAAAAGAAGAAGGCGATGTTTATTGTTGATTTTTTTTGATTTGTAGAGAGTAAGAGTAATTAGGTTCGTTGATTTATACGCTTATCTCTAAGATTCCCCATAAAGTCTGAGCAAAGGTAGCCAGAATAGATATCCAGCAATATACCTCCAAAGATCCGCTCCAGACTCTATATAAATAGATCATAAAAGATTCAAAGGAGGATAGAGCTTACTATCTATAGCCGATAAACAGTATCTAATTGAGTTTTACTAAGCTATAGCATTCGCTGTCTGTTGGTGGATTGAATCCCATCCTTCTTTGCTGCCGCTCAGTATCGTTCCCATCGTTACATCCCTACCTCTAGCAGACCCAAACCTATCACCGTAGAATGGCTGATTGTGCGATTCATCACCCGCTCATGGGCGTTGTCCAGGGGAAACCTGCTGGTACGGGAAGCAGTGTTCAATTTCTGGGCATCAAATATGGCAAACTTTCGAATCGTTTTGCGCGGGCTGAGGTGAACGAGTACACTCCCAGCTCCGGTGTTGATGCCACTAAACTGGGGTACGGCCTAGTTCTCTGATTCATCCACTTCAACCGCATAGCACAAGCAAATGTACTGAGTCTGTGGTAGCTGTTTTCCAATTTCGCCAGCCGACGCCCTTCACATGGAAACTAGCATGGTGCAGCAGAGCCTTCCTGAGACAGAAGTGCCGGCTATGAGTGATTTGGATTGTCTGAATCTCAATATATGTGTTCCTCGATCAGTGGGACTCCCAACAGCCACGCGAAAGCTTCCAGTTCTTGTCTACGTCCACGGGGGCGCTTTTCTTTTTGGCTCGAATTGGTATCCTCATTACGTACAAGACAAGTTCGTGGAACTCGCGGAAAGAAAAGGGACTCCCGTCATCACCGTCATTTTCAAGTACGCGCTCTTGCACCTTCCATATCCAAGTGTTGAGGGTAAGCTGATAGGCAGAAAGTTACCGACTGGGCTTGCCGGGTCTTTTGACATCACATCAGCTTCGTGAAGCTGGTTATCCTGCGAACAACGCCCTGCTTGACCAGAAAGCTTGTTTCCGATGGATTAAGAAGTACATTGGAGGCTTTGGCGGTAACCCAGACTTGATCACGGCCGTCGGCCAGAGTGCTGGAGCAAGTAAGCCATCGCTGAGCTGCACACAGTCGGGATCTAATGGATGTTTAAGTGTCTATTTGCTACCATTTTCAATCCCGGGAGCCCCTTTTCAATCAAGCCGCAATCCTAGGTGGCTCCAGCATGGTCCAGGGTCCTTCTTCTATGGAGAGCGCTGAGAAGATATACAGCACAGTCGCAACTTCTCTCAAACTGGCTGATCTATCACCAAGTGATCAAATAAACGAGCTTTTGACAGCAGATGAGAGCGATATCATGGGCCAGGCTGGCTTCACCTTGGGACTCAACGTTGTGGTCGATGGGCAGACCGTTCCCGACGCCATCTCCATCGCGGGATGGCTCAAGGATAGCGATACACTTCTTCCAGGCAAGCAGTGGTGTGAGCGCTTGTTCATCGTCCAAGGTAATCTTGAGGTACGTACTGACTTTGCTTCTGTCCTCGAGATCTCCGCTGATGTAATCCCTATTGTAGTCTTCCGTAATGGGCTTCCTCGTCCTAGCCCATAGAAAGAAAGACATTGCCAAGACTTTTTGCGGTTTTATGAGGCAGCATTTCGAAGCCAAGGCGGCCGCTGTCGAGCGACTGCTCAGCCTGTATGGCTTGGCGGCTGATACTGATGACAACGCGGCGCTTCTTTGCATCATGGACTATGTGAACGACCTGTGGTTTTATGCACCTGCCTGCTGCATTGCTACGCTATGGCCGAAGGGTTACGTAGGTAATTTCAACGAGGGAAACCCATGGGATGGTCCCTGTCGTGGTAAGGCGAATCACATGCTCGATTCGGCACTACTCTGGCAACAGTACAATGATCGACTCTCGCCATCGCAGACAGGCGTGACAGAGGCATTCGCCTCTGACATAGCCGCCTTTGCTGCGGGCTTAGACGATTTACCCTTGTTCAAGGCAAACGAACAGCTGGTGGTGTGGGGCCCCAGCGATAAAGGTGTGACCCGCCAAATTGCCAGCAGAAGTGAGGAAGCTTCAGGGAGGAAGGTGGCCTTCTTCGACATCATGGAAGCCCTGGGTGGCATGCCCGCACTGTTTGCATCTTACGGGGCGTTTCTTAGTGGCCCATAGTGTAACAGGGCAGCAGTGCCTACTG
>NW_006921191.1:12108-40077 GCF_000392275.1 Phaeoacremonium minimum UCRPA7 | reverse complement strand
TCAAGATATCACATAGCACACACACAAAAATAGAAGCCTCCAGGGCTTAAATAACGTATTGGAATGAAGGAGTAGCAATTCTTGTTATTCTGTGCGATGAAAGCTAAGTGAAGCGAGTAAAAAGGAGGTAAGCAACAGCAAATAAGTCACCTGACTGCTGGCAGGGGTAACATCATGCCCCCCAACTCAATAGGCTGTAGTTATATCTTGTAGAACTAAAGTTGTCCTTCTTGACCGAGCCCCCGTTCCACCAGACATCCATCATATTATTACCGTTAGCGTCAAGTGTTGAGGCTGTGATGAACCGTACCCGGAGCCATACCCAGAGCCCAAGCCCAGGGGGTGGCTACTGACGGGCTCACGTGTTTCGATATAATAGTCCCCATCTTTACCAAGTTGTTGCCCAGCCGATACTAATGGCTCATGTAGCTACAACAGCAAGTGCGCCAGAGTCAACTGGTGCTCGTCTACCTTCACTGGCGTTGGCTTCTACTGCAAATTCCTTTTCTACTAATATCAAGAAACGAAAAGATGGTTTCGCATGTAACTCAATTGCTCTCATAGTTTTTATGATATGCTCATCGAATGCCTAGTAGAACTACTTTGGGCAGCAGACCTAAGCTTACTCCTTTCTCCAGACGTTGAGCATCTGCCGTACAGTGAGTGGACTAATGTCAGGGAACCTGGAGTTCATCTCCGCAGGAATGTGAGAGATCTCCTCATCTGCTGTCCACCGTGCAAAAATAGAGATAAACCATTGGAATTGAGGCTTGGGGATGAAAGCATAACAAGGCACTTGTGATGGCAGCTCAGTCATTTCGCCCTTCTTCAGCTTCTCGATAGAGTCATAGGTAACCTTGAAATTAGAACCTGACAATTGGTTAACAACTTGGGCTTCCGAGCAGGCGTAGGATGGGGCAGGCTCACCAGTTGTTTCCTCAGCAAGGCGTAGAAACTCATTCCACGTAATAATGTCCCCGGCAAATCTAGAAACCTCAGGCCATTCATCGAGATCCTGCAGGGCTACCACGTATCTCGCAACGTCAAAAGTATATGTGAGGGAGAAAGGCGTATTACCATCACCGGGAATAGCAGCCTCTTTGTTCGCAATGTCTAAGCCGAATGGCGATGGGCGAAGGAAAGTCTTTATATGAGGCTGACCCCAGTAATCAAGGAAACAGCCATTATTAATCACGGTCCACTGTAGGCCCGACTTCTTCAGCTCGTCAATAGCCTTGAAGTAATCGGCCAGCATAGGAAGTTCCTTTATGGCACTTAAGAAAGGGAGTCAGAAAATACAGTTAGAACAAGCAGGCGAAATGGTATACACTCACGATTTGGGATAAGCGATGCCAAACGTGCTGGGAATAAATCTCTTTGTGGTGGACGAGTCGGTAGCCGCCTTGATCAAGTTCAATTGGGCCACAGAGAGAGCATCGCCTTCATAGTTGACGCAGCTGATGACCGTGTCGATAGCATTCTTTTCAAGAACCTCTCGAATAGAGTCGACGTTAGTGTAGTCAACCTGTAGAGCTGGTACCCCAACATCGGTCGTGGCCTGCAGGAAAGGCGGCGAGTCAGCAATTCTGTCGTCACAGGTTCAAATGTGATACTTTAACGAGGGTAGGAGGGCATACACTGCGAGAGAGGATGAATGGATTATAACGAGTCTGTTCTTTGAGAACTTCAATGATGGTTCGGCCAACGTTGCCACTGCCACCTGCTATTGCGATATTCACCATGGTTTTCTCTATGATTTGCAGTTCCGTGCTGAGTGAGGACCAACGAGTCTGTGAGCTGGAGTTTGAACGGAAAGTGATGTACTTGATGGAAGTTCAAGGAAAACTAAATCCGATTTCTATAGCGCGTTTGATCGCGTTATTATTGTGGGATGACTCGATGCTGGATCACGAATGCGGAATCCGCATACAAAAGTTCGGAGCTAAGGCTGTTATCCGCACTGTGTTCCGTGTTTTGACTGCCGCTAGCAGATTCTACGTCGCGAATATGTAGCTGGGGAAGAGAAAATGGACTACAAGAGAAAACACGACACAGTACCGTCAGGGGAAAGAGAGTTGACAGTGGCGAATATACGACGGCGAGGTGTCGTAGTCACATCCATTGCTGTGAAGCCGATGGCTGGAGGAAAAATCTCCTCATCCTGTAACTGATCAGGTGATCAGCACCGACCAAGGAGGGGCCCGTGTGCCATACCAGTACTCATCTCTTAAGACAAACGATTGTGGGTAGGCACACACATATTGCGCAGTACAACACAATTGACACACCAATACCCCTATGTTGAGGCGTACAATATTTGACAGTAGGCTATTGTCATTGAAATCCAATTGTGGTAAGGGTGGACTAATTAGGCCAGGATTGTGGTACGACAAGTACTGCGGTTTCCGGCGGCCCACCTGCAGCTTCGAGCCGTCAAAGCTGTATAAGTTGGCTCCACCTCAGAAGGCGGTTGAGGGAAGGGCAATATTGGCTCCTCCGAATCCTTTGACTTGAACAATCTGTCGACTCGGGGTATTAGAGCGTAAGTTGAATGACAACTGGTAAATCAAGCTGCTAGGACTTCTCAAAGATTATGGCATCCACAGAGCTCCGCCTAAAAAGGCACTTCTTCAAGCAGCCGGTCGTGATCCTTGGTGCCGGCATTATAGGATGCGCCATTGCATACAACGTACTCAAGGAGGGTTACTCAGTTGTCCTCGTCGCTGACAAGTTGCCCGGTTGTCAAAGCGTTTACTACCCATCGCAATGGGCTGGTGCCTCTTGGCATTTCTCCAAAGAGGGATCAAAGGAGGACAAATATCTGCAGGCTATTACGTTCCGCGTATGGTCAAAAATGCGGAATGAAGATGGCCCGCAGTGTGGAGTCATGCCCGTACATACCACTGAGTTCTACGCAACAGGTCCTGCTGGTCGGGCAAGCTTTTGGGCGGAGGGCCTCACCTCGGTAAGGCATCGCAAACCACCCGATAAGAAGAGGCTATGGCTGACTCAGACTATCGCGACAGATCATAACCAGGACGTCTGCGGATCGCCAAATGCCAGACCCATATGAGAAGGCGATCGAGTACGACTCGCTTGTTTTGGACCCCAATTTCCATTTGCCCTATCTAAAGCAGAAGATCGAACAGATGGGAGGGCGTTTCCTAGAAAAGAAAGTGCATTCCTTAGCGGACCTCCATGCCATGTTTCCCCAATCGCGAGTTCTTGTCAATGCTAGCGGCTGCGGGAGCAAAGACCTGATCGATGTCCGAGACGAGAAGTGCTTCTGGGAGCGTGGCCAGAATATCTTCTTCAAGACCGACAAGACAGATGAAGTGCTCATTGGTCACGCTGCAGCACCTAAGGAGTATACATATGTCATTCCCAGACCGCTCCAGGGTGGTGTGATCTTGGGAGGCGTCAAACAGCCTGGAAACTTGTAAGTGTTATTGAAGATCGAAAAATCCCCCGATGATGCGCCACCACAGCTATTGACCCGGACACAGCTCCACCGAAGTTGATATGGACGTTGTTCAGGACGAGATCCAGCGCACGCATCATCTTGCACCGCATATTGTTCCCGCGAATCCGGACAAGAAAGATATAAATGTCGTCATCGGCATGCGTCCGTGCCGCCAAGGAGGGTTTCGTCTCGATTCAAAGCAGAACTCGAACGGTCTTACGATCATCTCAGCGTATGGTTTCGGCGGCAATGGCTATGCCTTCTCTTTTGGGGTAGCTGACAGAGTTGTTGACATGGTGAAAAGTGTGGAATTTGAACAGTTATTCGGGGAAGGGTCGGCAAGAACTGCGGCTGCGAAACTGTAGATATTTTGATATAATGACGGCAATTGCGAATACCACAGAGACATTGTTAGGCAGCAGAATGTCACCCTTTCCCCATCTGGACACTACCGTAGCGCAAGTGGGCTCTTTTTGTGAATTACTGTATAGATCAGTGTACATAGCACCTTTGCAGTAACGATGGGGATATATGTGATGAGACTGTTTTGAAAACAAATTGCAGGCGGAAGTATCTATTCTATGACGAATCTGCAAGTAGATAGACCTTAATAAATAAGAGTCGAGCCCGTGACGATGGCCGTCGCAAACAGGCCAGTAGTAGATGGCCCCCGAGTACAGGTTCTTGTTAGTTACTCAAGGGGTCTTACTCTTTATTAAGATGCTGGCTGATGGGTCTGCTTCGGCCTACGCTTAATTAGTTCTAGTTTGTGATCACAGTCTGAGGACTTCAAGCTTGCTCACAATGTTCTCATACTCAATGTTCGTGGGTCTTCTCTTGCCTGGGAGGAACTTAAGCTCATAATTGAGCAACAACTCGCATATGACGAGTTTGTCAACGATGTCGGTCAAATAACGCCCAGGGCAGACGTGACGACCGTATCCGAAACCCTACCGAAAGTATAGTTAGGTCATTATGTTGAACACCGTAGACTTATCCATCAAATGGGAGGTAGGAGAAGAGTCGCGCAGAAAACCAAATCTGAGGTGTTGTCGATGGAAGGGGCAGGAGGAAAGGAATAATGGGACTTACAAGATCATCTGCCGAAGTGCTCACAAAGGTGTGCTTGTGCTCGTGGCCGGGGCGCTCTCGTGCCTTCAAGTGACGGGTAGCATCGAAACTCAGTGGATTGGGCCACTTATTTGGATCGCGATCAATTGCACCGGCGGCAATCTCAATCTTGGTGCCCTTAGGAATGAAGATTCCATCCTTTAGCGTCACATCTTCAATACTGGCTCTTGCAAATGTTGCTTTGTGCAAGGTTAGTGTTGGAACTAGGAGTCTGAGAGAAGAACTAACTTATTCCTGATCCGTTCAATCTGAATGACTCCTTCAGAAAACTGTCCATGAAACGCATTTCTTGGAGTCCACTCCTAGTCAGAAATCCATTTTCATCCCTTTCCGCGCGCTGAATCTCTTCAAGAAGAGCCGGGATATGTTCTGGGCGGTCGATGAGGTCGTATACAGCTTGAATCGCGCTTGAGACAGTTGTGCTGTTGCCGACAGCAATTAGAGTCATTTGATGCAGTGTTTGGGCGTCAATGTCTTCCGCATATATTACATTTTTACCCGTGGTGAGGTGGTCGAATAAAGACGGAGGGGAGTCAAGTTGTATGCCACCCAGCTGGCGACGCAGCTGGATCGTTTCTGTAACAAACTTTGAAGCCTCTTTGAATTGCTTCTTGATTGCCTTCTTTTGCGGAGAAAAGAAATGAACGACTGGGCGCAACACTGGAGGGATTGTTTTTAAAAGTCGAATAGTAGCGATTACGGCACCAAGGTACCCGTAAGCGATTCCAAGCCATTCGTCACTATCTGTGGTTGAGGAACCATAGAAGGCGCGTGATGAAACCCTAGTGACAAGCTTCAAAACCCTCTCGTGTACTCTGATCTCCTCCCAATTGTCGAACTCGCCAACAACTGACTTCATGTGTTTGATGATCAGAGCGTGGAGTACGGGAACGTACTCGCCTAAGTGGGAAAAAATCGCAATCAGGGCACTATAGTACCTGGTCATCGAAAATACACGGACATACCTAGTGTCGGATTCAAGCCACCGGTGATGGCCTTGTTGAAGTAATCAGGAGGGCCGCCGAATTTGGTATATTCGACAAGCATATCATTGTCTACCGACGCCTTAAACGTGAAACTCGGATGATTTCTGAACTCGTCCCATCGGTTGCGAGGGATTACAAGCTTAATTCCTGCATGAAATGAGCCATCCGTAGATTAGCTGATTGATTCAAGCAGTTTTTCAACTTCGCCCGCACCCTCTAGGTACTAGTACTGGACGGCAATTAGCTCTTACCGTCGTGGGTATCGTAACCCCAGATCTGATCGCAGTACTAATAGCTGACTGTTAGCTTAGCTTTGTCTGGGTATTCGGCCATTCTAAATCACCATTTTGTGCCCTTGTTCTAGTAGTGCTCGGCCTCGAGTCGAATACTCCGCCATTCGCTTTCTAGCGGAGGGTATCTGGTCACGTAGAAGAATTGGGACGTTTCTGACATTGGATTTGCGAGAAGATCTAACGACAAAAAGTAGACCAAGGATGATAACCAGGAAGGCCAGATATACGTTTTGCTTTTCCATATTTTCAATTTCACGGGGGACTAGCTGAGGATCGTCGGACATGGCAGTTGATGATCGAGATGTCATGTCAAATCGGTTCGACGTGCTCAAGCAGAGTGCCAATAATGTTGTGTGAAGAGTGACAGTCCCAGCTCATTTCTATAATGATTAGTTGACGTTGGCTGCCATCTCATGTAGTGCAATTGCTCATATCCTAGTTGATGTCGGATTCCGCATAAGTTCCGGATCCTGCTCTCGAGGTCCGAAGTTCGTGTTGTGGGCCCGAAAGCCCATATTTCACCAGTAGTAGATTGTGAGATTCTTTTTAAAACTTGTATATAGCATTGAAAATCACTTACCAGCTTCTCTGACAATTTTATTCGGTTATCTATTCTAGTGATTTCATGATGACTGGCACTTTGGTTGGCCGGGTGGCCCTTATCACCGGCTCCGCCAGCGGTATTGGTGCTGATATAGCCCGAGAATTGTCATCTCGAGGGGCTAAAATCATCTTGACATATCCTTTCCCGCATCTGAAAGAGGTGTGCGAGTCAGTCGGTGAATCACTTAAAACACCGTGGATTGCTGTATGCGCAGATCTATCAACGACCGACGGCCCCGCTGAGCTCGTCGCTGCAGCTGTCCAGCAATTCTCTGTTATCGACATCCTTGTTCACAACGCCGCCCATTTCTCCAATGGGTCAACTGAGAACATCACTGCAGAACAGTGGGACAAGACATTTGCGGTTAATGTTCGTGGCACCTTTCTTCTCACACAAGCTGCTTTGCCGCACCTGCGGCCGTATAAGTTCCAAGACACGCCACCATTGACAGGCGTAGCTGGCGGCCCTAAGATCATCTGCATTTCCTCCGGCACATGCCGGGCCCCCCAATGTCAGCCCAATGTGCTGGCCTATGCAGCGACTAAAGGTGCAATTGAGACCATGATCAAGGTCTGGGCCCGAGAATTGACGCCCATATATGGATGTACCGTCAATGGTGTCTCCCCGGGACCGACCAATACTCCTGTCTTTGACACCATGCCCGGTTTCAATGCTCAGGTGGCCCATGAGACATTTGGCAAGAACACCCCGTGTGAAGGCTCTATGGCCGATACAAGCGACATAGCCAACGCTGTCGCCTTCTTGGCCGAACCCCAGACGAAATGGATCAATGGTGAGGTGATGATGGTTAATGGAGGAATGATCATGATCTGAGAAGAGCAGTGATTGCGTACACTGCGTGTCATACGGCGAGTCTTACGAGAGGTCCGGACACTTGATATCATATGGTGAGACGTTAGCATGAAATATCAAGAACAGTGTCCAGCGCCGATGAGGAGTCAAATAATTGATTACGTGCCATCTTACTGGGATTTATGTCTGTCACTTCTGGAGAGTTCCCACATTAGATGAGCACTTTTTCTTTTATTGCGGCATACTGAACATTAATCAAATTGACTTAACCACATCGCCACCATGTAGCTATAATTATTCCTTCATGACGTCCGTGGTGAACTTTGCAATCACAATTTTGCCCTGCACTCCTCTACCCTCACGGCGATGATAGCCCACTACTGATGTAGCCTGGTATTTGTTAACAACTAGACCTGTAAGGCCACTTACTGCACAAGAGCTTGGCGTTCGGATATTGGCAGTTTGATAACTCTGTATTGTATTATTGATAATACCATGACTTAAAGCACTCGTGCATAAGAAGATTGTTCGCGAGAATATGCTTGACAAGTGAACGAGTTTTAGTTATAGTGCTTAATGGCAAACTTTTCGAGTGCCGCTGCCAGCCTGACCTGATCGACAGGTGATGCTTCATCCGTCAATGAAGCTCGATCGATACTATTTCCGGCCTCGTGCACTAGGGCCTCCATACCATCGCCGCTAGTGTACGAATAGAACCTGACGTACTTTGTCCTGAAATCGAGCGAGAATGGGGTGTTAGCTTGCACACAGACAACTTCACCCGCCGTAATGAGCATGGGCTTGTCTTCGTCCGCAATGGTGATGTTGACCTGGCCGTCGAAAAAAACAAAGACGTGATGGACCGGGAATGACATCTTCTTGGAGAATACAGACGGGCCGTAAGCATTTGAAGTCTCAATACAACTAATCGCGAACTTCCCGGAGCACTGCTTAGTAGTGATAAAGGGTCGAGAGAAGACGCCTCCGAGAACCCAACGTGGCCCAGTGTTACACTTTAAGAAATAACCAGCTTCGCCGTCAGGAAGTACTGAATCCTTCTCCGACCAGGGTAATGGCTCAGGAGGATTTGGTAGTTCGACTGGGTAGGAGTCATATTTAGCATATATCTCCTCGGGCACCTCCTCAGCAGCCTTAGCTCGATCGAAGAAGTCCAATTCGGGGAACATAAGTCCATCAAATGGCTGCTTCCATGCTCGAAAGGCATTCACCCAGTCAGCGGGGCTAATCAACGGTATGACTTTCGTGATTGGACCTTGAGGGGTTGGTTTATGCACTAAGCCCTTTAGACACATGTCAGCTTGTGAGCATGTGCGGAACACGCAGGTAGGTTAGGTGTACCGGAGGCACGGAAGCAAAGTCCCCAGGCCCGAGCATCCGACTAGATCCATCACAGTATACTTTCATTGTTCCCTCGACAACGAGGAAGCAGTCGTGTGTCTTCTTGTGATAATGAGACGGCTGGTCCGATGCAGCCCCATCCCAGGCAAACACGGAGATCTTGTTGTCCGTCTGCTTTTCTGTTGCGTAGAAGCGGAACACGCCTCGAAGACCTGGCATGCTTTGGATTTCTCCATCCATGCGGTCGAGAATGTACGACGAGCCATCCTCTGGAGGTATCTCAACTCGCTGTAGAGACATTGTTGTAAACTTTATGGAACTCTTTTGGGATGATAGTGATTTGTATGAGTTCAGCGCTGGTGCTGCATTTGGGAGGGAACATAAAACCCTCGCTCAACAGACTAACCAAGTGAATAGATATACTCACACCTTCAAATAGAATCGTGTGGTTTTCCATTTTTGTCGTGCCATCGAAGTGAGGTGGTATATGCCGGATTCGGTGCGCGGAATCCGCACAAATCATATAAGCTCCGGAGGCCCGACGCTTTCATCCACTATGGAATCTCTGCTTCAAATGAGGCAGTGATTATAAATCAAGAGGCTTCCAGCCTGATATAGACTGAAAAGAGACCAAGAATTGACAGTTTTAAATCATTCCCATGCTCCCGTCCTTGAGAAACTGTATCGATTGTTAGACTTGTGAAAATGTCAACGACTAAGGCTCTGGAAGAGGCGAGGGTCAACTTCGCCAGCAGCAACCCGGGAAGTGAGAAAGTTTTCAAAGAGAACCTCTTGGGATTGCCTGGTGGTACGTATTTTAGCCCATTCAATCGAGGGAGATCATAATTGATTCTATTAACACAATAACTCTTCTGACCGGTCTTGCCCTAGGTGTGACGAGGGGTGGCCTCTACTTTCACCCCTTTCCTATCATCCTCACCAAAGGTGAAGGAGTTCATGTCTGGGACGCTGATGGTCGCAAATACCTCGACTTCTGCGGCGAGTATGCCGCGGGACTTTTTGGTCACAACCATCCGGTGATCTCCAAGGCCATGATCGATGCTATCCAACACGGTACAGCACTAGGTGGCGTCAACCCAGCTGAGGGAAAGGCTGCATCACTCCTTTGTGCCAGGTTCGAAAGCATGGACAAAGTGCGATTTTGCAACTCTGGCACGGAGGCCGATCAGATGGCCTTCCAGCTTGCCCGGGCATATACCGGACGAAACAAGCTCATGCTGTTCGAGGGTGGTTACCATGGTGCCCTGGCGTCGTTCGTTGTAAAGCCTGTACCCGGTGTCAAGTCGATGAATATCCCTGTCGATATAGTCGTTGCCGATTACAACGATGTAGAAGGCACCCGAGCCCTCATCCGGCAACATCAAGACGATCTGGCATGTGTTGCCCTTGAGCTCATGCAAGCTGCCGGGGGTTGTTTACCTGCTACCACCGAATTTGTCCAGATGCTACGGGACGAAACTAGCGCAAGTGGTGCACTTCTTCTATTCGACGAGGTTGTAACAAGCAGATCCGCGTATGGTGGCCTTCAGAGCCGGCTTGGCATAAAGCCTGATTTGACGACTGTCGGAAAGTGGATTGGCGGAGGTAGCTGTAACTTCGGTGCCTTTGGTGGCAGTGCCAAAGTCATGGATCTGCTAGACCCAACCAAGTCAGGTTCAATCTCCCACAGCGGCACATTTAACAACAATATGATCACGATGCAGGCCATGTGCGCCTGCCTTGGAGATGTATTCACTGAGCAGGAAGCCGCGAGATTGTGGGATCTGGGTGAATACCTGAAGGATGGGATTAATAAGGCTGCGAGTGCCTCCAATGTCAACATGCAGGCGACCGGGTGCGGCAGCACACTTACGATCCACTTCACCCGGAATAGACTTCGCTCTCGAGCTGATCTCAAATCAGTCAATCACGACTTGACAACCTTGTTCTACCTTGATATGCTGCAGAAAGGTATTCACATGGCTACGCGAGCGATGATATGTATGATGACACCTCATACAAAAGAGCACGCCGATGTACTTATCGCTGCTATAAAAGACTTCATCGAAGAGAGAAAAGAGCTTGTGATTTAAGAAGTCACCCGGAATAATAAACCACAAATGACAAGCTAGAGTTATACATCATTTTACACCGATTCGCAATGGAAATAATATTCATAGAGCATTCCTGGCCAGCCATGACTGTCAATGTACTTCCTCCAGTGCGGCCACCTGTGCCCTCATCTTGACCTGTTTATGCCCCACTATAACAATTGCTCAGATCTAAAGGTCCAATGTGGAGCGACGAGCATATTTGTCCTGAAGCATAAGGACCATGGACCAGTTAGAACTTGGCATAAGAAGCGGTTAGCAGGTAGGGCAGCTCGTGAGAAGAGTTTGTAGTCTCCTAGAAGACTACCGGAACAAGCAACGCAGGAGCTTCTCAATGGGATGGGCATCCTGGTTCAATTCTTTCGTTATCTTATGCGAAGCCTTGCAGTGACTGTGTTAGCACCGCCGCCAATATTTCATGGATCTGAGTCTGCAATATCAAGACCAATTTCTCCGCTATGAGAGAGCTAGTGGAGCAGCATGTACCAGCCCTCTGTCTTGGTTGTTTCAAACGATTCACGGCGACAATCCACCTTCGCAGTCGCATCATACCTGACTTTAAAGAGTCCATCCAGAGAACCCAAGCGCATATGCTATGTGTATAGATATAATTCGACGGCCAGTTGCCATGATATTCGTAAAGAATACATTGTGCTGTTCCTGGTTGATCGTGAAATCAAAGTAGCAGTACCAGATTTAACATAGCCTTTCTTTTCTGCGGGCTTCTCAAAATGGCCCCGGCGAAGCGTGATATACTTGAGCATGGCATAGTGTATACACATCATAGTAGTCATGTTCATATTGTTTACCGCTGCGGTATACCACTGTACTGCAGACACAAGGACTAATTGTCATATCCATTGAGACATGTCATGAAGTAAACACACCGCCTCCTTAATGATGCTCAAAAAGGTGAGATTCATCAATAAAGGAAGGTGTGAGTGAGCAAAAACGATTAATCGGGTGCCAAGACGATGTTTCTCTGCTAGGCAGATCCTGAAGTTTGATATATAGAGTGACGAACGACTCTGTGTTTTTGCCATATGAATCCACTGGAACATTCTCACTCGATGCAAATTGTAATTTCTCTGAGCTTCATGTCTCTTCTCTTGATCGAGCGCTCGACAAAGCTGCGGTCCCACCAGGTCTTGAGGGCAGCAAGAATCACTCGGCTAATGGCGCACGCAAGCAAGACCTTCCAGGTTGCCAACACGAGACTTCGGCCAATGGTAATGACAAAGCTACGACCCAGTATGTCTGCGCAGCAGCACTAGGCCATTAGATCAACAGAGATTCCTGATCACGCTAATTAGTAATCTATAAGCAAGCTCACGTTTGTAAATACTGTCATTTTCTCATTTGCGATTCAACCTCACTACTAAGCGTGCAACACTGATTGATGGCTTATCCGGGGCCGGAATCCTCTTTCCAGCCGTGATGAACAAAAGTGACCAATTAAACAACATGGTTGCCATGCAAGTGGCTTATTACGTGGGGATACACATTGAGTCCCACTGATAGGACTGCGGATGCCGCAGAAACTGTTGGCAATTGCGAAGATAGGTAGACACAGGCTTCGGGCTAGACTATACTGAACGATTTACTGGTAGGCATTTGAGCTTCACGTGGCAGAGGGGATTCAAAGAGCTCTAATAATGCAAAGACAAGGCTTTTCCGAAGTACGACAAGCGGGTAATCACAAGACTACGTTCCTCTGTGTTAGTTTGCATCTCAGCCTGGTCTACCACGCCAGCGTCAAGACGTCTCTTCTCGCTTACATCTCTCATCTCGTAACTCGCAACAGACAGAACTTGCATATATTAAGATGGCGGGCTAAGAGCCCAGCGTCCTCGTTCAGGCGGTCTGGCGTTTTCCTTGTTTTGACGGTCAATTCGCCAAACCCCGCCTTTTATCAAACAACAAAAAATTCTTAGACCTGTACAATGTCATATAGGCTGTCATGTTAAACCATTTCGCCGAGTATCATCCACAGGTTAATCTATTATTAAGGGTCATATATGTAGCTCACTGATCCCTACTTGCGCATCGTATGCCCTCCAATATGACAGGTCATGGTGTGAATCAATTGCTTTCCCCTTAGGGATCACTTGTTAAGTCGATCACTACTTTGCCCATGTGCTTTCCTCGCAGCATGTCAGCGAGGCTATCAAGGGCGCTCTCGAGTCCTTTGTTTACGCTCAATATAGGTTTGAAAGAGCCGTCATGGATCCACTGCTGGAGACTTTTCTGGTGCTCCTCGGCATAGTCGAAAACCCAGCAGCCTGGGGTGGTAGAAAAACCTTGCCACTTGAGATTCTTGGCCACCATTAAGCCCGTGTTGCGGATGCCATATTGTTTGTCCGAGGTGGTGCTGTACTGCGATGCAAACCCACATGCCACTGTTTTGAGTGAATCAGTAGTCAGATTCATCTATCTTCCTAGGAAAGGGTTTGTGGACCGTACCTATACGACCTGAGTCTGCCATGTTCTCTATCGCCGCCTCGAGGACTTCCCCGCCGACGTTATCATAGTAGACTGAACAAATAAGTTGATAGTCGCCGAGTCTTGAAAAGATCACATACTATCGAGCCCCTTAGGGGCGATTTTGTTCAGCCGTAACGTTAGATCTGGCTCCCTGTAGTTGATCGTGCTACTGAAGCCTAGCTCTAGAAGCTTTTCGGCCTTCTCCTTGCTGCCAACAACACCGATCACGTTCAACCCTTCCCGGATTGCTAGCTGTCCAATTGTTTGACCAACAGCTCCGCTGGCACCCGAGACTAGTATCGTTTCGCCCTTCTGTGGCTGACACAGCTTGTAGAACGAAGCATACGCGACCAGACCGGGCGGGCCCAGCGCTGCTAGAAAAAGCTCCCGGTCTAGGTTGAACGGATTCTCTGGCAACTTTTGAAAATATGCCTTTTTGGTGCTTTCAACTGTCAGATACTCCTGGAGCTCCCCGTAGCCAACAATGAGATCACCAGGCTGAAATTCGGTAGCAGCTTCTGCACCGCATCCAATAATCCTAGCAATGAGACGGTTTGTGATAGGCTTATTGAATGAGTAGGGGGCGAAAACCTTCGATTCCGCTGGCGTGTTCATGTGAAGACGCATTGCAGGATCGAAAGACATATATAAGGTCTGAGCGGTGAAGCCCTGTGCGGGGGGATTCTGCTCGATGTCGAATGGCTCTTGTTCGACGAGAGCGAGATCTTGTTGGGGTATGGGTATCCCACTTGGGGTCCGCAGGTAAACAATTGCACGGTTGACTACTGGCATTTTGATAGTCGAAGAGTAAGCTGCAAGGAGACAGGTTGCAAGTCATACGAATGGTTCCCTGGTAGACCAATATACTAATTCAACAAGGCGCCGAGACACAACAACTGCCCAGCCATCATTGGCAGGGTAGGGGATGACAGTCCTTCGTCGGAATCCGCAGCATCGTGGTGTCCCGGGCCTTCGGAATCCAAAAAGTGTGGAGCTTGCAATGGCTCGAATCATGAATAAAAAAGTAGCGCCAAGATCTTTTATTTGGTTCCTCCCACAACAAAGCAGATTGCATCAACCTCTTTGTACGTTCCCGCGCTAAATCGCAGTTAAATGCTTTATTTTGCTGGTGGTGGGGCACACTGGTCAAATAAATAAAAACTACCCAAAATTTCTTTCTACACCTGGCCGTTCTGACCAATATTTGAGCAATTCTTTCTGTAGGTCTCTGGCCTTGACTACGGAGGCCTATAGGCACGACTGTGCCTTTTCAACTTTTCAGAGAAATTTCGGAATTTTTTACTTATAAGCTTTATACAACTATATATAAAACCAGCATCCTCTTTCATTCTCTTTCACATTTATCTTAATATCAACTAAAACTTTTGACAACTTTAGAGTATATAGATTTTGACTTTGAGAATATTAAATTAGCTATATAAAGTCTATAAACTATTAAACGGCTTTATAATCACCCGTATATAACTTCGGACGTTTTCACCTAATATTATATATTACTTAATGACTTAAGAAGTGACAAATACTTTGATTTTGGCCGTTGAGGCTATCTTCAGATCGTTCTACAGCATTAGATTGGAGCAATCTCGCCTGTGTTGCGATACGAGGCTATGTGCAATTTGGGTGTCCCGGCAGTCCGGCAGCCGGTGGATTACGTTATAGCCTGCCATAGTGGGCCGGTAGAACAGGGGCCCGTGTTCGGGTCCGTGACATATATAAAGAAAGCTATCTCTACATAGGAACTTCATTTACTTATTCTCTCCCTGGTCCACCCTAGCCCTGAACTAGCTATCTGGTCTGGTACTTTGAGAGGAAGGGGAAGGGGAGAGGGGGGAGAGGGGAGGAGCAGGGGACATCCGCTTTTCTTTTCTCTCCCCTCCAACCGCTGTCTAACCGCCATAAGCGGCATTACCACCCGAGCAAATTGGGATGAAGGAAGGGTGTCGAGGAGCTGACAAAGGACAGGCAGGGAGGGGCTTGCAAAACGTGGCCCGGAGACCCACCGGTATTGTACACGTGTAGTGTGCATAAAACGCCGGATGAGACGAGCGAGGTCAGCAGTCCCCTGTCTCGGGTGCCTGCGCTTCCAGTCCAACGTGAATCATGAGAAAGCGAACCCCAGGATTCTGAATTTGCCCCCCCCCTGCTTTCTCCTCTCACAGCTTCATTCATTCTGACTAAACAGGAAGCATTTTCTGCATTTCTAATTGTAGCAGCAGCTGATAACGGGCCTGGGCACACGGCGGCAGGGCATTTACTAGAAATCACCATTAATAACAGGCGTTCTACGCCAAGATCCCCCCTGCTCTTTTGCTGCATCGTGGAACAATCCGGCGTCTTGAGTGTTGGCCTTCATTAGGTATCTGCCTATGCGTAGACGTCTGCCGGTGAATCAATGCTTGCTCGATGCTTGATTGGAGGCTTTCGACGTGCTGCAACAGCTTAGCAAAAAGAAATGTTGAGCAGAGGGCAGGTGACGCCATGTCACAAGATGATTTCATTCAGAGACGGCTTAGCTGTTGTTAGAGTTTGGAAGTTTGAGACTACTGAGTCGGTGGCGGGGAGACAAGATTCTTCAGCTACACGTGTATAGCCTTAGCGCCAATTGAATTGTTCAAGAGGTCAAGACAAACCCTTGGAGCAACGTGATCTCGGTGATCTTGTTACCAGGGAGCCGGCGCTTAGGAACCCGTGGAATGGCCTGCTCGGCAGTCCCACCATGTAACGGCCGGAACAGCTTGCGATCTGCTCGCGCTTTTCGCAGACGCAGGCGAGACGGGGAAGAGAGACTTGGTGAAGAGTCAGACTCAATCATCACGGGCCCGACGATGGGGGGTTAACGCCACGCAGCAGCTTCGAATAGTATCGGCATCTTCTCGGGGCTAATCTGGCCGACTTCTCCAGCTTACTATGGTCTACGCACTATAGCGCCGTCTGCAGCCAACTCTTAACCATGGGGAAATTCGCCGCGATCCCGCCGATTTGCGTGACATTTTGTGGGGGAGCTGTCAGTTTTGCTAGCGTATAGAGGAGCGAGTTGGCCTCATGGGGCATTGGGGGGATGGAGGGTGGTGGGCGAGGAGGGGCAATCCCCAGTTTGGGGTTCCAATAAGGCCCGAAACCCGGCTTGATTCCGGAGACGTACACGAGATCGATGCGACCACACACGACCGATACAAAAGGTCAACAGATCGGTGACCTGGATCGTCGTCTTCTTGTGTTCCTTATCATCCGCTGTCCCTATCCCCTCCTCTCTTTTCAGATTTTACCTGACAGACAGACAAAACGTACCGTTTAAGGCTATCTAGCTTCCTAATTTGACTCCTGTCTCATCACTGGCAACAACACATATTGCCCAGTATGTCTGAGAAGCAGACCGCCCCGGAATCCGGGGTTGCTCCAACTACCGTGGCCCATCTCCACGCTACCGACGATGTGAACCGCGTCGAGGCTCCCGTCACGTGGAAAGCCTATCTGATGTGCGCTTTTGCTGCCTTTGGTGGTATCTTTTTCGGCTACGACTCCGGCTACATCAATGGTGTCCTCGGATCAGACGTCTTCATCCGCCAGGTTGAGGGCCCCGGCCACGATGCCGTGACTTCTAGCCATAACTCCCTGATCGTCTCGATCCTGTCTGCCGGAACCTTCTTCGGTGCCCTTATCGCCGGCGATGTCTCTGACTGGATCGGCCGTAAGTGGACCGTCATCATAGGCTGTGTTATCTATGCTGTTGGTGTCGTCATCCAGATGCTCACTGGTGTTTCTGGTACTGATACACTGGGTGATATTGTTGCTGGTCGTCTTGTCGCTGGTTTTGGTGTCGGTTTCGAGTCGGCCATTGTTATCCTATATATGAGCGAAATTGTATGCTTTTCCTTTTCTTGTCTTTCTTTCTTTTTTCTTCATCGCCCCCAAACTCAGTAATAAGATGCTGACCAACTTGCCAGTGCCCTCGCAAGGTCCGTGGTGCCCTAGTTGCTGGCTACCAATTCTGTATTACGATAGGAATCATGATGGCCTCCTGCATTGTCTATGGCACTGAAGACCGTACCGACGAGAGCTCCTACCGTATCCCAATCAGCCTTCAGTTTATCTGGGCTGCCATCCTCGGCGGTGGCCTTGTTTTTCTTCCTGATTCTCCCCGATACTTTGTCAAGCGTGGTAGACTTGAGAAGGCCGCCAATTCCTTATCCCGTCTACGTGGACAGCCCCGTGATTCCGAGTATATCCAGGTTGAACTTGCCGAGATTGTTGCTAATGAGGAATATGAACGTCAGCTTATTCCTAATACCACCTGGTTTGGCTCGTGGGCCAATTGCTTCAAGGGTAGCATATGGCATGGAAAGTCTAATCTACGTCGTACCATCCTCGGTACATCTCTTCAGATGATGCAGCAGTGGTAAGTATAGATCATTGTTTAGCAGCTCTTTTCAAACATCTTGTAGATGTTAACTCTTACTTCTTTAGGACTGGTATTAATTTCATCTTTTACTACTCAACCCCGTTTCTACAGTCTACAGGCGCAATTAGCAACTCCTTCCTTATGTCACTAATCTTTACTCTTGTAAATGTCTTCTCCACCCCACTTTCCTTCTGGACCGTGGAGCGCTTCGGCCGGCGCTTTATTCTCATCTGGGGCGCCCTTGGCATGCTTACATGTCAATTCCTCGTCGCCATCATTGGTGTAACAGTCGGCTTCAACCATACCCATCCAGATCCTAATAACCCTGACGATACTCTGGCCAACAATACAGCGGCTGTTAACGCACAGGTCGCCTTCATCGCGATCTTTATCTTCTTCTTCGCCTCAACTTGGGGTCCTGCCGCCTGGATCGTGATTGGCGAGATCTTCCCTCTGCCTATTCGCTCACGCGGCGTCGCACTTTCAACAGCTTCCAATTGGCTCTGGAATACGTTGATAGGCAAGTCGAGGGGGTAAAAGATTGACTCTTGATCAAGACTGACACTGCAACTAGCTGTTATTACCCCCTACATGGTGGGTGAAGACCGAGGCAACCTGAAGTCCAATGTCTTCTGGATTTGGGGTGGTCTCTGCACGTCGGCCCTGGTCTACACGTACTTCATTGTTCCTGAGACCAAGGGCCTTACCCTCGAGCAGGTCGACAAGATGTTGGAGGAGACTACTCCTCGCACTTCCGCCAAGTGGAGACCGACCACCACATTCGCCGCCAGCTACCCCGCGGCTCTGGAGAATAAGAACATTGTCGACGTCGAGCATCGTGTCTAACTATAGTCACGTCTAGCTCCTGCTTCTCTGGATGGCACAGGATCATCACAATGAGAAGTGAGATATCTATAAACATTGCCAGAATGCTAATATAGAGCCAAAAACAACAAAAAAGAAAGAAAGCAGGGAAGAGCGGTGAAGGTGTGGTCGTGTTTGCGTTGTTCTAGTCCGCAAAGATACCTGTAATCAAGACATTTATTCGATATCCACGGCCTAATAGCCATGACAGTAAAATTTATCTGGCTCGGCGATGTCCCAAGTCGTCCACCACACCTACTACTTGCTAGGACGACCGAGTAGATGGGCTCCAGAAATCAATCATCGCTTATTGTGTATTGTTCACAAATCCAATAGGAGTCCTATACATGAGAACAGTTGTGAAAATCCATTGGCATCTTCTTATGTTGTATTAGCAATAGACGTCCAGCATCTGATGTTATTCTGGGTACAATGTGGAGGCTATGACTTCTGGTATCGTGGATTCAAGGGCGGGTTCTTCTTACAATAGAGGCATCGTACAACTATCTGCATGTGTAACTAGTTCCATCAGGCTCCATATAAGCGATGGTATCTTTGCAAAAGCTGCCTAAGGAGGGAGGAGTCGGGCTGACCAGCAGCTCAATACTGTTCAGACCTTGACAAGTCTCACCCAGATCAGTCCACCCTTCAGAGAAATCGACAGGGCTATACGAAAGGACCACACTCATCATTCTCTCGAGAATGATGCAACACCACAATATAACCTCACTAGACAACGCCTCCAGGGTAGTCGCAAAGTCCCAGTCTACCGACATTCAGGTCATATCTTTTGTTGACTTGCTTCTCTACGAGCCAACGGAACCTCCGGAGAACTCGTATCCACTAGATCGTCTGACTATAAATAGAGATGACAAAGGTTCCATCTTTATAAGCACAGCTTCTGAGGCAATTCGGAAATTAAAGGAAACTTACAGGACCTTTATGACCACGAGTATTGCGAGTTACTGTGGTCGAGTGAATCCGAGTGAATGTGGTGCCGAAATTTCGGTCTGTCTGGGGAAGGGATACGTGAGCAAGCTAGTGAGCGGTTGTGGAGGTGTGGGGCCGCATTTGAGCTTGAAACTCGGCTGTGCTGAGCGAGCGAGCAGGGCTAGGGCTCCCAGAGATACCGGTAACGTAGGAGACCGCAGGGCGCTGCCCACTACCTACCTACCTTACTCGTCTAGGAAAAAGATGGCTCCTTTCCTTTTTCCTTCGGTCTAACATTGTTCATTTTAGGGGATGATCGCAACACCCGTGTCACGCTGGCAGGCCTTTACTACCGATTGGCTCGCCTTAGTCCCATTCCCTTTCTGCCCCAATCCGGGTTCTTAATCGTGGTCTCGCTCTCGCTTCGTCGCCTTTTTGACCACGCAATCATGTTTAGCTCTCAAGCCTTTGGTTGGTGGTGGGCCATAGACACGAGTATATAGCGATGTAGACTCAACTGGCCGCTAGTGGAGTATATATTAGTCTAAGTTGTTCTTGTCAATTTCCGCAAGTTCCGTTCAGCAAGGCGTTCAGCAAGGAGCTCTAGTCAATTCCTGCGGCTTCCGGTTTACAAGAAAAAGAAAGGAAGCATCGTCGAAAAAGATGCCGACCAAATCGTTCTGGGCGGTTCCAATCATGGGCGTGGCCGCCGTGGGCGCCATTGCGTCGGGGGCCTCGTGTAAATGTGTAAGTAAACCACCCCGGCCACCTCGCGACACCCGCTTGTTTTACCAAAAGAAGGGCGAGATTGAGCTGACACAATCATGCTGGCACACAGGCACCTGGCGATAGCTGCTGGCCCTCTATTGGGGCCTGGGACAAGCTTAATGCGACAGTGTCTGGAAAGCTTATCGCTACTAAGCCTATCGCTCTCCCTTGTTATCCGGGGCCCGATTACGACGCGGCTGCCTGCGGCGCAGTTCAGGTCGGATTGTCTCAAGACAGTTTTGTCTCGGAAAACCCCATCGGCCTGGACTATCCTATTAATATTACGTGCCCTCCTATCAATGTGGCTGCCAATGCGACCAACATCACCGCCGACTCTTGCACCCTAGGAACCAATCCTTTGTTTGCCGTCAATGTGACGGAGATCGACGATATTGTAGCAGCCGTACGATTCGCACAGAAGAACAAAGTGAGGCTTGTGATCAAGAGCACTGGACACGACGTTCTCGGCCGTAACGATGGCTATGGGAGTCTGGAGGTGTGGCTTCGCTACTTCCGCAAGGGCATCACTCTTCAGGACAAGTTCAAATCCTCGACCGGGTGCACTGCTTCTGGATGGGACGGCTCCGCTATGAAGATGGCTGGCGCATACATGTGGGGAGAGGGCTACGCCGTGGCCAGGGAGAATAATTTCGTGGTCGTTGGTGGCGGAAGTGCAACCGTCTGTGGCACCGGTGGGTGGGTGCAGGGTGGTGGACACGGGCCGGGCAGCCATACGTTCGGTCTCGGCGCCGACCAGGTCCTGGAGGCTGAGATTGTCTTGGCCAGTGGTAGGGTGGTCACGGCCAACAGCTGCCAGAACCAGGACCTCTACTACGCAATTCGGGGTGGCGGACCCAGCACCTACGGAGTCGTCGTGTCGACCACAGTTAAGACCTATCCCCAGGTGAATGTGACTGTGCAGAACCTCAGCTTCGCGCCCCGGGACTCCGCTTCCCAAGAGAGCTTCCTGGATGCCCTGGCTGACCTCTACCTGGAGGTCCCAAGCCTGGTTGACGCGGGTTTTGCGGGTTACACTCACTGGCAATATGAGGGCCCGGGCCCTATCTTTGACAACTACACTACGGGCTACACCCATAACATCTACACTCTAAACAGCACTCTGGATTATGCCGTCGCCGCCGGTCAGACGCTGCTCGACAAGATTAACCACTACAATGACACCATCTACGTCAATTCCAGCTACGTGACGTACTGGGACTACTGGAGCTTTTTCCACAACACTAGCGCTGACGTTGGCCCTGTTGGTATCTTGTCGGCTTCTGGCTCTCGCCTCCTTGATGGGCCGTCTTTGAGCAACGCGACTTCCGTGCGGGAGCTTGTGGGCGTCCTGGCTGGCGACGTTGGCCAGGGTGTCATCAACGTCATGTCTATCGTGTCCGGTGGCAAGGTCTGGAAGGATGCATCCCAGGCCCACTCAGCCGTGCTCCCGGCCTGGCGCAAAGCTTATGTGCACCAGACCGTTGCGCGCATCATCGGAAACAACTTGGCGGATGAGGAGAAGCAGGCCATCTTCCACGACATCACGTACAACAAAATTGGCTTCATGAAGACCCTGGCTCCGGACAGTGGTTCGTACATGAACGAAGCTGACTTCAACGATCCTGACTGGAAAGTTGATTTCTACGGCGAAAACTACCCCAGGCTCCTGGCTATCAAGGAATATCACGACCCCGAGTCTCTTTTCTACTGCCCAACTTGTGTCGGAAGTGACAAGTGGCAGGCTGACTCTGTCGGACAGCTATGCCGTGTGTAGAGGTGCTTTGTACATAGCATTTCCTACTGAAGACTAGTCGTCCTGTACTGTCGGCAGCCACACCGCATAGCATATAGAAAAGGGGGGGAGGGGGGTCTCCACTCTTTCTGAGGCCATTAGACTTTTCTTTTATTTGTCTTTCACGGCCATATATTTTAATTAGAAAAATATATACTACAATGGATGGAAGTTCGTTCCAACCATTGTTTCACAGGGAAAGAATTAACACCCTCTTTTTTTTTTTTTTTTTGTGAATAAGTTTAGCTCAGAGGTATCAAACTTTATTAAGTAATAGCTGCACACACCATACCATTTAGTCTCGTGGGAAGCGGATGACCACCTTCACCTCCAAATGGTCGCTGAAGCGCCTGTAGTATTCGGGCGCTTGCTCGATATCAATCTCCGAACTGACAATGAAGCTCGGGGACACCTTGCCGGCCGCTATGAGGTTGAGGAGCGCCTGGTCGATGTGTAGCGGCAGGGCGATGCCGCTGCCCACAGTGAGCGCCTTACCCCAGAGTGTGGAAATGGAGATGGGCAAGTCTGCCCGTATCCGATCAGCATATGGCGCGCCCACGGTGCTGTTCGATGGTTCGCTGTAGACTCCAACAATGGCTAGGCCTCCACCGTACGCCGCCACGCGAATCATGTTGGACACGACGACACCCTCATCCCGCTGCCCTGCGGCGTTGACAGCCTCGAATCCGACACAATCCATGGCCCTCATCACGCCCTCGGGATCTCTGGCCAGAATCTGGTCCACCGGGTCAGACTCGTTGAAATTGATGGGTATGGCCCCTATCGAGGCCGCCAGATCGAGGCGATCCTGGACGTGGTCGACGGAGTACACCCGCGAGGCGCCACGGGTAATTGCCGAGTACGCCGCCAGGAGGCCCACAGGGCCGGCGCCGAAGACCGCAACCGAGTCACCGGGTTCAAAGCCGGTCTGGGTGAGCCCCGACCAGGCAGTGGCGAAAATGTCCGCTAGCATGAGGTAATCCAGCTCCGCCGTTGAGGTTGTCTCGGACCCATCGATCGGGATTGGAATCAAGGAGTTGTCAGCGAAGGGCACTCGAACATACTCAGCTAGCGCCGTGATTAGCTTCAGAATCCGAGTTGGGGTTGCGACTGATGATCGACACACCTTGGAGGCCACCGTAGTCTGGTGAGCCGGTTCCAAAGGACAGAGGATGGTCCTGGCCAGCCCAGTGGCCATCATCGGCATTATCAGGGATAATGACGTAGTCGCCGGGCTGCAAGAAAGACACAGCGCTGCCGACTTCAGTCACATAACCAACGCCCTCATGACCAAGGCCCCAAGGGATGTTTGAAGCGCCGGAGAACCCGTGGTAAAAGTGCAAGTCCGAGCCGCAGATGCCAGCGCTGGTCATACGGATGATAGCATCGGTCTGGTTGACGATGACCGGCACGGGCAAGTCGATGACCGACACGTTGTATGGCTGCCCAAACCATGCGACCGCCCGCATGGTAGCGTTGATCGTCGCGTTGAGAGACATTACCGAAGCGTGGAACTGTGTGTCCGCTGTGAATGTCCTGAATCGAAAAGGTAATGATTGCTTCGTGCTAGGGTTCTCCTCCCTCCCTGGATGAGTTCTCTCCGTGGCTCTTAAGTATCATTCTTCTAGGTCACGACCCACGCCTTGTGTCCACAAGCATCTTGCGCGTCTAGCTTGGGTCGGGCCGATGAGGTTGGTCTCGGCAGCTACATAGAGAGGGTCGCCAACCTGTTGCTAGATGACGCAACAAATACAATTCCGATGGAGCTCCATCAAGCGATATTGTAAAGGTACTGACTGTACTGTAACATGTGCACATATAGGAGTATTTAGATATCCCCACGTGCAATACCACAGGTACATCTACTTGTCCGGTACGCGGCCTCGAGTCAACCTCACGCACGCGCGCGCGTGCATGTGTGCCGTACAGATGTACTGTAATCTACGTGTAGATGGTCGCGCGCATCGAGCCGGGTTCCTTGCAGCTCACCTTGCCTCTCCCGACAAACACGAGAGTGCGCACGCACACCGGACCATCCGATGAACCCTCTGCAGGGACAATAAGAAATGATATCTCGGCCCATCAGGAACACACTTGGCCCGGTAGGCACATTGCTGGCAAGGTGGTATGGTATCTATGGGTTTATATGGTATCTATATGAGGGGCCTCTCCACCTCCATCCTTGTAACATACAGTGCTGCGTCTTGCGAACTCCCAGTAACGTGCAATTGCCACTAAGGCTATCTCCGCCCTGTTCCCCCGATCTCCCTTTCCCCTGACCGCGCAGATATACTGGCCCCCCTACTTATCGAATTGGCCAATTGAATACCGCCTGCACCATCTGCACCCTGTATGTAGTGCGTAGGGATGGCCGATGTACTCAGGTGCCGGCCAAGGCGATGCGCTGCAACCGGCTTATCCCCAGCCCCTCTTTTCGGTGGGGTTCTGGTGAACAGCTTTACGTAGGCCACAAACTATGTTGATGTTTGTCAACATGGTGAGAGAAAAAGGAGAGAAAACGGTAGATCTGCAGTGATAGATATTGCAACTTCTGCTGTACGCAGGGTTTCTCTTTTCATCCCTCTACGCCCTACCAGCTTGCCTATCTCCTGCCTATCGCTACAATGACGCCTCCGCCGCGGGTCATGATCTTGGGTGGCAATGCCGGTATCTCTCGGCTCATGACGTCACTCATGATTGAGAGGTCATGGAGCGTTGTCAGCGTGGTCCGAGACGCCCGGCAGAGCACCCGCATCCGGGCCTTGGGCAACGGACAAAAGGGAACTGTGGAGGTCATAGCGTACGACTTGAGTGACGTGAAGAGCGTGCACGATGCCCAGAGTCTCCTGGTTCGCGCAAAGCCGAGCGTCGTCGTCTTCGCCGCAGGTAAGCGCATCTTGTTATCCTCGTGCAGTCCTCTCTGTGAAGTTCAAGCCATCTAATGACGTCTCCTTGTTTTTCCCCCGCCAGGATCCCTTTCGAATCCGTGGGCTGTGGACCGCGATGCCGCCAAGAGGTTTATGAAGGCATCCACCGACGACAGCTCCTCTGTCGCAAAGTTTCTCTTCATTTCCTTCCCCTCAGCTCGCAGGAAGAGGGCACCGTGGTGGTCAGACGGGGACTATAAGGATTATTTAGCAGAAAAGTCGTCGTACCCTGACACGTGGCAGGCCAAACTCGAAGCCGACGAGTATCTGGTTGCCCTTGCGGAGGCGCGAGCTCGTCGAGGCGGCCCGCCATTCCAGGCCATCAGCCTACGACCTACATGGCTCACAAATGCTCGAGGCACCCGCCACGTGCAGCTGGGGAAAGCGGGCTGCGTAGGACAAGTCACGAGGGAGGATGTCGCTGCTGTGGCCGTCAGTCTGCTCTCCAGAGACGACACGCGCGGCTGGTTCGATCTGTTCCAGGGACCTGACGAGATCGAAAAAGCTGTGGATAAGGTTGTGAGAGACGGTATCAACTGTGTCGACGGCGAGGATCTGGACCGTATCTACCAGCTGGCATCGACGGACGAGGTCTAGTTCATACGATTATGACGAGACTGACTCGATTTGGTTCTAGACGCTGCCTTTGTCGAGAACTCTAGCAATATGACATACTCCATAGAGTATTTCTCAGATCAAGCTGGCGAGTACTGCCTTGGATCCAAATGTTGTAATCTGAAATCTTGCAATCCAACTCCATAGCATTTCGTCACGCTAGGATCACCGTTCCCTGCTCTTTTATGCTTATATATTGCCCTACCGGACTCTCTTCTGGCCTGTACAAGGCGTACACTCTTTACACTGTATCTTCGCTGGAACGTAGACCAAGAGATTGCACTCATTCACTACATTTTCTATACTCTCAACGCTCTGCCACTCGTCACTCATTTTGAAGTGTGAGGAGTGGTCAAAGGAAATGTACGGGGTTTTTTTTTCTTTTTTTCGGTTTTCGTTTGGATTAGGTTTGATTGATTGTTCTCTTTCAAGCCTAAAATGTCATATAGATTTTGAATCATAATACCTTGAATTAAATCTACATCAAGTCGAATTCGGCGAATTGCCAATTCGACGCACATCACGAACCCGTAAAGTAGAGAGTGGTATAGCAAGAATTGTCGATAGCAGTGAGCCGGCGTTGATACCAAGATGCGAGGGCTATACTCTGAAATGTATGTATGTTGTTAGCTGGATCATGTGGACGTATGCTCTACAGACGAAGGTGAAGGGTAAATACTGACCCTATGTATGAGGTCGGGGCTAAGCTGTCAGATATGATCCTGTCCATAACATCAACACTTGAAAAGTCGTTGCAGCCTAAATCTCTTCTCTGGCCATGGAGGGCCACGCACCGGTAGGAAAGCGCAAATATATTCCCTATTCTCCCATACTAGCCTGATCGCTGTTCCTAGTTTTGTCCCGGCTTTCGGGAGCCCGGCGAAGGTCTACTTATCCAAGACTATCCTAGAAAATGCGATCGAATGACTACCGTAACAGGCATGCGATAAGTGTTTAATATTTGCAACTAATTCCCTACTTTGCTTTTCAAATGACCTCAATGTCAGGGCTAGGCCATATGCCAATTATCAGATGTTCCGGGTTGCCGAACGCCGCAAGAGCAGCAAAACGCATCCTGCAATCATAATTTGCATTAACACACCATAAACATATGAACACAGGGACTCGTGGGCTGGACGGTTCCGCGAGCTACGTACTTGTATCTGCCTGGCGCAACTGGCGATCCGTTCGATAGCTGTCCTAGCCACCATGCTTGATAGAGTTGATCTCTAAGAACCTCCCTCATGGGATAGACAATTGCGTCATTTGAGTTATCCTTGGCAGGATCAGACCATGGGTAGTTCAAGCTGTCCTGCCAGTTGAAGGCCGACACAGAACCAATAAACTTGTTCTCTCCTATCACGGGAGGATATCTCTACTCGCGTTCATTGTATGCAATATTGAAGATCTAGGAAACCAGTCTTGTTAACGATCATCACTTCGGGATAGACTTAACCTATGGTAACCGACAAAACAGCAAGAATGCAAAGGATCAAGATTGACTTACGTCCCAGCGGAGTTCCGTCGGACCCCATTACTGTACCCATTGGATTCCAGGAAAATCTTGTGAGGTGAGAGAGAGGTTGAAGGAATAACTATAGGTTCAGAAATGAACTAGTCCCTTCTCTATATATTGAGCAAGCGCTAGCGACAAAAGAAAACATATCTTTGAGAAGGAGGATCACTTTCTTTAGATACTATAAAGTCGTTGGTTAAGTCAAAGGATCTAAATATATAGCTAGAGGCAAATGATAGGTGGTTATAAACATCAAATAGCTAAAGAAATGTTAGATCTATATATAGTTCTAGGTAGTTTGAATTGATTCTCGATATTGTGGTCGTACGATTCAATTGAATGTGGTGATTGAGGTGGTTGGGTGGAACGTTCGGTGTCCAAACACGTTATAATACGACCGAAAATGTGAATTCAGATCAAGCTGCACGAAATTATATCGAGCTTTCGAGCGACGTCTCTCAGTGCAGCTTGATTGTCTTTATAAGACCTCTCCTGTCCAGTCTCTGGACGCGCTTTGGTTATGAACGGGGTATTGCCCGAAGAATTAAGAGTGTTCAACAGAATTAAGTACGATGATGTAGGCGACGAGAATCAGGCACAAAATGCATGATTCTAAGGTGGGTGGAACCGCGGCAGATGTGTACTACTATAGTCACTCTTTTTACAGCGGCCACGAATTCAATAGTTGCAGTCAGGTTGTTGTACTCACTGCGGCTTACAAGGTTCTCACAGGAGTAGAAATAGAACACTATTTAAAGCCTACGTTATTCCCAAAGACCTTCCTTTTATTCTCTCACCGATATTTACATATATACACAACAGTAAATGATAGTGAAACAGGGCAGCAGTGCCTACTGCTGACCAACACCCTCTCAAGATATCACATAACACCC
>NW_006921191.1:0-12001 GCF_000392275.1 Phaeoacremonium minimum UCRPA7 | reverse complement strand
ATGAAGTAAGTAATAGCAAATAAGTCACCTGACGGCTGGCAGGGGTAAGACCCAGCTCCCCCAACTCAATAGTTCATTCGATGGAGGGGATTATTCCAATCTGGAGCCTTGGTCGCTGGATCGCCTCGGCCATTGGAGAAAACCCGGTTACTACAAAGAGTTCGTGTCATGCTGGCTCGGGAAGCTCGGGGAAAGGCCGCGTGATTTCTCTTGGAGGAAGTTGGAGAAAGTGGGAAGGCCAACAAACCCCAGACTCTCGCAAGCCAGGATTTATGTCCGGTCCTGTCTGCGCTAGTGGATAAGTCCGATATTTTGGTCCGGTGTGGGTCTTTCAGCCTTGATGTTTGAGAAATCAGGGGAACCCACATTGTTCCCCATGGGGCCATCAGCCTGGCTCACACGTTCCGCAACCACCTCTGAATACTTAAGTATCAAAACCCGCGGCTGTCATCCTCGTCACTCCCAGTCCCTTCGCTCTACCCATCATCATCATCATTTTTGGGCTATATACGAAAGTAGAATCCTCATCGGAATTTCTTTTTCTTTACGACCTAATTGTTGACGGCAACCACGATGGCGGACTGCAAAACGAGTCCTCCTGCGAGCTCTTACGCCAATGCTAAGGCAGCTGATGCGGAGAGCCCCATACACCTCGAGGACAGCTTCTCGCACGACGCGGATATCACCACGATCAGCTATGACACCAAGGGCATCAGCGGGATAATCCGGTCGCCGTATGTGTTTGGTGCCGCCCTCCTGGCCTCCTTCGGCGGCTTCTCCTTCGGCTACGATCAAGGCGTCATTTCTCTTATCCTCACCATGCCACAGTTCCACGAGCATTTCCCCGAGGTTGCCCCGGGTCACTCTCGCTATGGTTTCAATACCGGCTTCATGACTGGTATGCTGGAGTTCGGTGCCTTTGTTGGCTGCTTGGTCTTTCCCCTGCTTGCCGATCGTTATTCCAGGAAACGGGGCCTCGCCATAGCGACAGTCTTCTTTTGTGTTGGTGCCATTATCCAGACAGCTGCACATAACTATGGCACTCTCGTCGCCGGGCGCACCATTGGTGGTATCGGTGTCGGCACCCTTGCCATGGGAGCACCGTTGTACATATCCGAGATCGCGCCACCAAATCTCAGAGGCTCTCTGCTCGTCCTCGAGGCCATCTCTATCGTCATCGGGGCCATCATTTCTTATTGGATCACGTACGGAACCCGGGAGATTGCAAACGATTGGTCTTTCAGGTTGCCCTTCCTCCTGCAGATGGCGCCTGCCCTGATTGTTGGTATCGGCATTCAGTTCTTCCCTTACTCGCCAAGATGGCTGGCCATGCGTCACCGCGACGAGGACAGCCTGCGGGCGCTCGAGAAGCTTCGACGCCTTCCTGCGTCGGACCTTCGCATCCAAACTGAATGGAAAGGCATACTTCGCGAAGTCAAAATCCAGGAGTTTGCGCTGCAGCGCGAACATGGCAGTAACACCAACCCTGTCGTCCTTGAGTTCAAACAGTGGGGCGATCTCTTCAAACCCAAGTGCCTGCGACGTACAGTGGTTGCGCTTGCTATTCCTTTCTTTCAGCAATTCTCGGGTTAGTACTAAGGCATCATATAAAATCACGACAGCAGTGAGACTAATTAGAACGTCAGGTATCAACGCTTTTGTGTACTACGCACCCATCTTTTTCGCCGCTCTTGGGCAGAGCTACGAAATGTCCCTCATTCTGAGCGGCATGGTTAATATTTGCCAGTTTGTGGCCGGGATCCCTACGTTTCTGTTCCTCGACCACATGGGGCGCCGCAAGCTTGCCATCTTTGGAGGCATCGCGATGGGTATTCCGCACATCATCATGGCCGGTATTGTCAACAAGTACAACAACAAATGGGAGAACAACCCAGGAATGGGCTGGTTCGGCGTGGCCCTAATCTGTATGACCTCCCATTCACCCAAGTAATCTGCTCTGTGCTAACAAGGCAGACATTTACGTTCTTGCATACGCCTCTTCATACGGACCCCTGGCGTGGACTCTGCCGGCCGAAGTTTTCCCAAGTTCTAAGCGCGCCAAGGGTGTTGGTGCTGCGACGGCTATGGTATGGCTGGCAAACTTTATTATCGGCGTCATTGTCCCTGAGATGCAGCTCAAGCTGGGCTGGGGCACCTATCTTTTCTTTGGTTGTTTCTGCTTTGCAGCCGCGGTATTTTCATTCTTCTTCGTTCCGGAGACGGCGGGCAAAAGTTTGGAAAGTATTGCAAGTGTGTTTGGAGACAGGCTCGATAATGAGGAGCGTGAGCTCGAAACAGAGGTTGCTGTGGTGCCGTGAGCACAAGCAACGCACATCACAGTGAGGTGCAAAATGTACGAGATTGGATTGCGCGGCTTGCGAAGACAGAAGTATACACACACCTGAGAGCACAGGAACAGCAGAAATTTGCAACGTGTAAATTCCTCGGTCATGCTATTTGCCCATCAGATCACTAAACATATCCAACAATTTTTAACAAAAGTTATCGCAGAAGCAATTGCAGATTTATAGTGTGCAGATTTGTAGTAGTGGCGCGAGGACTCATACTAGGATTCAGTGACTTACCGGATCTCCTGACTCGCACAAGACTATACATAGTACTGCTAGGCTTGAGGGACTTATAACAGATTCGCCCTATCGCGACAAGATACTGGGCACCGTTCTAGAGGGAGTATCTGGCATACGGGGTGGGATACATAGGAATAGACTTGCAAGAAGGGTGGTCTATGTGGATCTCTCTTCTTCTACTTTCATAGCCTACAGCCAGATTGCGTGTTTGATACCGCTTTCCAATCCTTCTTCTAAACTAGCCACAAGAGTCCAAACGTCGCCTCTCTCTCCACTGATGCCATAGATCTCAACTCCGCCTCCCTCCTGTCCACCCAGTACGACATATTTCCCGTCATCGCTAAGGCGCATACCGCGGATGGTATCAAGACGTGTTCGGACGTGCTTGATATCTTGCACTTTCTTGCCGTCATCTGAGAGCAGGATTATGGCAACAGCATCTCCTGGTGGCAGCTCCTTGGGGACGTCTTCGAGATGAGGTTCACGCTCTGCAATATGCCTTTCCCACCGGTTGCTAACATACAGAACAGTCGAAATATTCGGGTGCAGACAGATCTCGGCGGAGTCCATCATGAACTGATGTTTGGGATGGACAGTCGGAGGGATTACATTAGGCGCAAAGCCGTCGATGGGCTGAATGTCTTCGGCAAGACAAGATGACAAGTCGAAAGCAACAACAGTGTGTGAGAGCTCTCCGATGACGTACATGAGTCGTCCTATAGGCTGTATTAGTTGGAACTTGTATGATGGGGCTGCAAGGGTTGAAAGACATGCCATCATGTGTGATCTGGGCATGCCGAGCGCCTGTTCCGGGAGGACATTGGAGCCAGCCACATGTTTCCAACTTCATCTGTTCACGGCGAAAGATCCACACCCGATCCGACCCTAAGTCTGGAGCGTACAGCAAACCTCTCCTGTCTTCGAGTATTTGATGCACGTGGCATTGCCGCTGTCGTCTTTGGTCCGGGCCGTGCCCAGATGACTTGTAAGGGAATTCCAGCAAAACCTCTGTGCGAGGGTCATTTGTAAGTAGTAGTCCATCCTCCCCCGTAAATGAGATAGGATAAAGAGCAACAGAGCCTCCTAGATACTACTCATTGTGAGCGTAGGCGCCGACACTGCCGTCTTCATTTGTTACTCACGGTACCAAGCGCCAAAGCATCCCTAGTGTGTAGCGTGATGACTGTGCGACAAACATGAACAACTATATCTAAGAGGACGGAAACACGCACGCACGCATGCTCGCTTACAATGTGCAGGTGCTCCCAGAGTTGGTTGTTGGCTTGTGATCTTGCAGGTCTTTTGCGCGTGGTCGATTTCGAAAGTGTACAAGAGACCAGATTCAGTACCCTCGGACAGCCCAACCAAGCGATCAACGTCTCCATGCCAAGACGAGGGCTCCACCCAGGAAGTATTGAAGACTCCGGGATAATTCGCGTGCACGTTCAAGCTCTTTTCGTCGAGGTCAAATATGAGCGTGGTAAAGTCGGCTCGGTCGCCTGAGATCATGAGCTTGCGTTTCATGGCGTACGGAGCAAACTGTTGGAAGGGATACGAGATGATTCAATTCTAGGCTGGCAGGGCCAATAGCATTTCAAGTAGGGATTTGATCAGATAGGCGATAGTAGTAGCTTGTAACAACCTGGCCGGTCAAATGATTGAGCGCTGCTTTGAAATTTCCCAACAGCGTATGTGGGTGTGTACCTTGACCTACTATTATTACCCTAGACCCCAACACACGCCCTTACACCCGATAAAGTTTGTCTCACTTAACTCATCATACCGCGGAGAAGCAAGCATGTCACTCCGATTGTACGGTCATAGCAACGGCGCCATCTCTAGTGGCGCATCGGAGATAATTGCTTGTTTAGTAGAAACCTTAGCCCGCATGTCGGAAAAGTCCGATCTTTGGCCGCCCTCGGGCCCATGATTTCATCAACTCAAGGCCGATGGAATTCGTCCCGATTCATCGGGCCGGACGATGTACCCCTTACTACGTTTAGCCTGCACAAGTAGTTGCTCGATGACGACGCACATGAGGTCTGTTTACCTACATCTTCGACTCTCTTTCTTTTCCAATCTCCAAACGAAACGCCAAGGAAATCAGCACTTCCGAAGTACAATGGCCCGACTGCCGACTCACTTCACACTCAACACGGGGGCCAAAATCCCTGCCGTTGGTCTTGGTCAGTCTCGAGTGTCGATATGCTTGACACCAACACAGTTCAATCCCTAACGTTCAACGTATGCACAGGTACCTGGCAATCTAAGCCAGGCGAGGTTCGACACGCTGTGACCTTTGCCCTCAAGAATGGGTACCGTCATATTGACGCAGCTCTGTAAGCTAGGCACGCACATCTTCGTACCCCACGCAGCTTCGCTAACTAAATATACATCTAGTATATATGGTGTGCTACCCTGAATGGCCCTGAGCGCGTAATTCGAGAGTCCTCTAACATCCTGTCTAGGCAATGAGCACGAAGTCGGTTTGGGCATCAAAGACAGCGGGGTGCCTCGTGAAGAAATCTTCCTCACTAGCAAGCTTTGGAATACTCATCATCCCTGTGTAGAAAATGGTCTACAGAGAACTCTCGAAGCTTTGGGGGTGGACTATCTTGACCTTTATGTAAGGCCTTGCAGGCTATTGTTCTTGCTGTCGTGCCTCGCTTTGGTAAGGTTGACACTGACATATCATGCTCATTAGCTTATCCACTGGCCCGTTCGATTAGTCCCAGTAAGTACCTGTCGCGCAGCCGCGAAGATCCTTGATAAGAACGTTCTAATCGTGTCACAGAACGAGTCGAGTGAGCTACTACCGGTCAACCCCGATGGTTCCCGAGCGGTTGATCGATCGTGGAGTCAGAACGAGACATGGCGCCAGATGGAAGAGGTATACAAGTCCGGCAAGGTCAAGGCCATAGGCGTGGCGAATTGGTCAATTCCCTACCTAGAGGAGCTCCGCAAAACATGGACAGTTGTCCCAAGTGTGAACCAAGTCGAACTGCACCCTTTTCTCCCTCAACATGAGCTCCGACAGTACTGCGACAAGCTCGGTATCCTGCTCGAAGCATATTCTCCTCTCGGTTCTACTGGTGAGTTCCAGATTCCCGTAGACATGTTGCAGCGGGAGTGAGTTGGGATGATGCTAACGGCTATCGACCGTGGCAGGCGCGCCCATCATGTCAGATCCCGACATCCAGCGAATTGCGGACAAGAACGGTGTCTCTGCTGCTACGATCCTCATCAGCTACCATGTGAACAAAGGCGTCGTGGTGTTACCCAAGTCTGTGACTGAAAAGCGCATCTCCTCGAACAAAGAAGTTATTTCACTCTCTGAGGAGGATTTAGCCGTGCTCGACGGATTGGCTGCCAGTGGCAAGGCGAAGCGTATCAACACTCCTCTGTGGGGCTTCGATCTCGGTTTTGCTGACTGGTATGGTCCGATCACGTCGTAATAATCCGGGCGGTTGGCAAGTCTATATAGAAGCAAAGTCGAAAATATAGACGTATTCTCCCAGATATGGGACTTGCCGAGGCATTCAAAGTCAATTTGATGTAAGCCTGGGCCCTGCAGGCAGACGGGAAAAACAGCTGAACTAGAAGTATATACTCGTGCAAGGTTCCCTTTTTGCTTTCAATTATCGCCAAGTCTTGATATAGGCTGATGTCACAGCCATAACCTTACAGAATTAAGTAATCAACGCCCTTATATGCGGGCACGTACATTGGGACTCAGGTCGTGATAGAACTCCCAGCTTTGACATCCCCTGGATCCTGAATGATCAGATATAAAGCCAATTGCGCAGCATTCGACGCCGATTACTTAGAGAATCGCATGCCCTTAGGCATAAAAGCAGGGTAAGTGTATTCGGGTTGGCCAGTCTCTTACACAAGCGGTATGGCTAGTACCAGTTCAGATTGTAGGGATGTGACGGACCGTAGAGCGCATACGAGCATATAATTAGGTAATAGAAAGTTCATTAAACTATATCGATCATACAAAAGAGAATTAGGATGCTCTCACACCATATATATACTATATTGACCCCTGTCAGAGGCTAAGGAGCTTACCACTAGGCTTAGCAAGGCTCTCTTTTGTCATATACCCCCTAGGCGGGCGGCTTCAGCCGCTTGCCTATATATAAGTAAGCTTTAGGTGAAGCTCTATAAGCTTAGGGACCATTTTTTGATAGTCTTTTGGGATTATCATATGATTATATATGATTTAGAGGCCTAATATATTGTAAATACCCTTATTTTTCAAACAATTCTATATAATTTTCTCCTTTAAATACTCTTATTCTATAAGCTCTCCTTATAGCTATATGCTTGTATATATAGCCCTAAAGAGCTTATAAAGCTAATATAAGTAGGAGAATATCATTTGCAATAGTCTATATCAAGTAGACTACATCTATACGCAAAGTATGTACCATCACCACTTACACTACAAATAAGTTATAAGATCTTGAAAAGACAATACTATAAGCTCGTCAGTAAGGCTAATCAAGCTTTATAATCGCTGCCTATTATACTGTCTCTCCTAATTTTAGAGTCGATAGTAATAAAGATGAAGATACTACTTCTGGTTTGTATGCTTATACTATCGTTAAAGCTTTATTAACGATTATATAGCCTACCCTTACCATAGTCACTCTACTTAGAGGGCTAAGTATAATGTCTTTTGCCTAGGTTATATCTAGTCTATATTCGTTAGAAAGAACGATAGCCAATGCTTTAACACTGTTAGGCACAGAAAGTGCTACTTTAGCTATACTTCCAGCCATTTATATATATCTGTCCCTACCGCCACTCAGCAAACAGCCAGTCTCCTATATATTACTTTATAGTAAAACCCTCTAGCTTCTAGCGTCATAAGTAAACTTAAAGATAAGCTTTAAGATATGCTTATCTTATACTATTAATATGCTTATTGCTGATAGTAATTATATAGAAGAAGAATCGTTTATATACTATCCTATATATAACGTTCGACAATATCCTTATGGTAAAGAGTAAGTAGGAGAATAAGGCTAGTAAGCCTAGGGAAGAGGAGGATAATGAGGATAAGGAGCTTGAGAATAGGCTAAACGTTGCTATACTCTCTTTATATATCTAAGCTGTATATACGATCATTTATAATATAATTGACGATATTTTTGCCTTACTTTATTAGTAAGCAGCATACTTTATATTCTAGCTTTGTTTACTTAGCGTTTTTTATTTTTAATTAAATTATTATAATAAATAGAATTTATAGCTTTATTATACTTACTATACTCTTTATTAAGCTTTCTTTTTATGCTAAAATTAGGTTAATAAGCATAGGATCTATCTTCTAAATCTATCAATCTTAACCTTCTTTATTTGTTAGAAGCTTTTGTTTACCTTTGATAGTATTAGGTATATAAGGCAATTAGTAAAAGCTTTTGTAGACTACTCCTTTCTAAGTCTTTTGCTTATTTATTTATAGTTAAGCTTATTCTATTTCTACTTACTATCTTCTCTTTTTAACTTAATATACCTTCTCAAGCTTAACGTATATACTCTACTATTGACAGCATTTATACCATACCTTACTTAGGCTATATAAAGAGTGTCTTAGCTGGTAAATCTGATGGCGTTTATAAGGATACTGTCGGTCATAGTGCTTACTGTTGGCGTTGTATGAGCAGTCACTAGTATATTATAGTGCCTGCCAATGTAGTATCTTTAGCTTACCAATTGACTATAATAATCTAAGGAAATAACCAAACTGTAAGTATCTTTGTTCCCTTAGTCTTAATATAAGCGTACTGACTATTATTAGGGTGTTTGTCGCCTTCGTATGACAATCTAGATCATTTTAGCCATACCTTCGGTCCTACCTTCGGCAGCTCTAGCGATCGCTCTGGCGCCGGCTCTAGAGCTTGGCGTCGGCATAATTATAGCAATTAGCGTAGGAGGAGATGATAATAGAGTGTCTATAGCTATTCTTGCTTGTTAGGCTAGGGTTAAAAGGCTTCTAAATGCTTTAGTAGATGAATTGATGAATTAGATCAGCTTTTTGCTTAATAGATATTGTTTTTCTCTTTTACCTACTCTCTTTTAGCTTTGATGCTTACTATAGATTAAGAAAGACTCTAAAGTGCTTGAATTATTGACAAGTAAGGTTCTTAGTAAGTCTATCTATAGGCATTTAGTCTATAAAGATGTAGGTGACTCTAAATAAGCCTACTAAATACTTTTGTTTAAGCCATATATTATGAATATTGATATAACATAGCTTAGTAGCTAATCTTATACTCTCTTTAATTACTAAGCAAATCGTTTGCTGATTATCATAGTAGATATTCTAAAGCTTCCTTAAATCTAAGCCTATATCCCTGAAAAAGCGCTTAAAAGCTATCGTTTCCTTCGCTATATAAGATAATGAGAGTAGCTTAGCCTTAGTCGTAGACATTGTTACAGTATTTTGTCAAACGGCTTACCATATAATTGATCCTTTAAAAAGCGTTAGAATATAATCATCTAACAACCGTCTTGTTTCCAGATCGTCAGCAAAAGATACATTATTAGCGATCAATAAAGCTTATACTTCTCTATTCTATCCTCTATATCTGATGCCTAAAAGGTATATCATAAATAGGTAATAAATCACCTAGGTTACTACTATAAAGTATATTTTGCTTAAGTTAGTAAGGAAATATGATAGTATAGATATAGCGAACGCCATATCTAGCCTTAGTATGATCGCTATATATAGTATAGAGTCAATTTACTCTTGATAAGCCTTTATTTCTGCCTTAAAGATAGTTCCTAGGTTCTTTTCGAGCTTTATAAACGACAATAAAATACTCAAAATATAAGCATTATTCGTAAGCTTAAACCTTATAGCAATCTTCTTAATATAAGCATCATAAGTAAGAGTTATCGTTTTTACCACTTTATTTTATATTATTTATATACTAAGAAACCATTCTATTACTTTATAGTCTTTTAATTTGTAAGTTACTTTAATCTCTTTAATTAAAGCTTCTACTTTTGCTAAATACTTTTTATGATAAAGTACTAGGATATCGTCTATATAGAAAACGATTATAACTATATGATCGTCATTAACAAAAAGATATAACTCTTCTATACTTAAAGTAAGCCTAAGCAGTAGAAGGATATTATAAAACTCCTTATACTATAGTAAGAAGGAATCTTTTAGTCTATAGAATACTTTTGTCACTTTTAGACATATTCTATTCTCCTTCATTCCTTTCGAAAGCTTATAATAGATCTAATCTTTATTATTCTTAAACGCTTAAAGAAAAGTATCTATAATATCGAATTGACGGATCTTTAAGTTATATTCAACTTTTAAAGCTATCGTTAGATAGAATATTCTGGCTGTAAATATAGTAGTATATATACTAGTAAGTATATTTCTCTCTTAAAAATCTTCTTATATTATTAAACAAACTTTATACTTAAGTAGATAGCTATTTTTATCGAATTTATAGCTAAACATCTATTTTAGAGGGAATAAACGTATAATTGTTTGTAAGCGCTTTATTTTGTAGAATATCTTTATTTTAATCATATTCTATACTTTTTTATAAGCTACTTTAGTGAATTAGCTTTTATAAAGATGATTCTAAAGCTTTCTCCAGTTTCTAAGTACTTTTTAAAGACTATCTTAGTATATAATAATGTTAGAATATACTCTTAAGGTTTCAAAAAGTAGTAGAAGGGTTTTTATATACTCTCTTATTTTATAAATCGCTACTATAATCATAGCATATAGTATTCTATAGACTCTATCTTCTTTATAGAATACTTTCTATTGATTAGATAAGAAAGTGTTTATAAAAGCGTTTTAATTTTAGCTACTTAATATTATTATTTTGTCTACTTAATAAGCTATTATAGTATAGATTCTACTCTTCTCTTTACCTTCTATAAGATCATCTAATAGTATTATCTTAATCCTTTAGCTTTAATATAAAGGTTAAGACTAAACGCTATTTCCCCTACCTCTTATATATCCTCTTAGACAGTCTTCAGACACTGTTAAGATACTTTAATACTTAGTAGAAGCTCTATCGTAAGCTCCTACCACTTTAAGAGTGCCTTTAAGTATTCTTAAGTTATTAGTAGATATGTTAAGACGTATTCTCAACTAGTCATTAGATATGCTATCATACTTGTCTTAGGCTTCTTTAGACGCGTTTTCTTCACCTTATATACTTACGATCTTATCATCACTACTTTCTGAAGCGACGATTATAGTATCTCCAACTAGAGATTTAGCTTAGAAGCTTTTTGATAAAGATCTAACACTTTTATCTTAAGCTACTATAATTATATCCTCTCTTTCTGGCTCTAGAGTAGGTAAAAAGGTTAGAACTCTTCGTTCATCTCTTCTTATGCTTATATCTTTCGATTCAAACATTCTGCTTATACTATATAAGCTTGTTTTAAATATAAAAGCTCCTACCCTTAAGTCCTAACCATCTAGTTAGCCTTCCTTAGGCAAAGACTCTTTAGAAGATACTTTCTTACATTCCTTAAGCATAATAAAGAGATTATAATCATTTAATAAAGCTTCTTAAATGCTTCTATCCTATAAATCAAGCTTATCTATTATCCTATCTAAGCATACTTACTTAAGAGTATACTTATCCTCTTCAATTTTCACTACTTAGCTTATTACTTCCACCTTAGTAAGCTTTTCTTCTTTATTCATATAATCAAAATAGAAGAATCACTTATCAAAACAAACGTTTCTAATTATAATTACTTTATCAAACTCTAGAATCTAAATCTAATATATATTTAAGACTATATAGTTAACTAGATAGCTAATATATACTCACAACTTCGTTTTAAACTTATATCTGTCAATCTCTTACTTTCTTTTCTTATTAAAAGTATAGACCTAACATTTATAAGCATATATTCTATTCTAATTAGAGTAAAGATCTATAATAAAAGCTTTGATAATCTTTAGAGTATACTATCGAAAGTACTATCTAAACTAAAGATTGAATACTTTATTTAATAAGTAAAGAGTGTTTCAATAACTAAGGCTCCTATTATATAGTTATATTATAGTCTAACAAGCTTCTATCTATAGGAAATTAGATAGTCTTACTTTCTAGAGTATAGCTATTACCTTTACTATAATCTCTTTCCTAGCTTATTTACTTCCACCGTTTAACTTATAAGTTAAAGTAAAGGTAAGCTTGTTTTATATATTAAGCTTTTTATATTAACGTTAGAAAGCTGATTCTCTATTGATAGCAATCGTTCTAATATCTTAGTCTTAACGAATTACCATTATTATAAGCTGATACTATAACGGGCCAGATAGATAGTCTATTCAACTGGCTATAGTCTCAATGACGAGAACAATTCAACTAAGGAGAAAAGGAAAAAGAAAA
>NW_006921190.1:0-13730 GCF_000392275.1 Phaeoacremonium minimum UCRPA7 | reverse complement strand
GTATCCTTTTACCCATACATGAGTGATGAGTCCCACGTCTGAGGAGCACATAAGTCATGTATGGGTAAAAGGATACGGTGCTCCATATCCGGACTATAGCACATTGCATCAATGTCGGGACTTTGAGGGTATCAGAAATTGGATGCTTAAGAACCAATTACCGACAAACATCCGAGCTCTTTCCAAACCATTGGAGGTGGCAGAACTCGAGCATCCTCCGTTTCCATAGCCCCCAGAGATGTTGGGATCATAAAAGTGGTGCTGCGGCAGAGAGAGGCGCAGATACGGCCCAATAAGTATGGCTCGTATAAATTCTCTAGCTCCTCTGTAGGTAGATTTTGCCAACTAGTTTGCGAACTAGATATGTCGTCCACAGTGCGCCATACGTAGCAGAATAGCCGAGCTGCCCAATAGTTGGAGGAAACAAGAGTTAGTGATTGCTTTGCGGCACCAAGCCAAGTTTCATAAGGTCATTGGTGGTGTTGGTCGCTTCCTTCGTCGACGAAATAGATTTATATGGGTCGAAGGCGCGGTTCTAGGTGTCACACTGGGGTCGGTGGAGCGAGAGCTCAGTGCTTCATTCCGCACTTATGCTTGGAAGAGGCACATATCAGGGAGACAACCACCCACACGCACAGAGAAAACAAGATGCAGGCTAAAGATCCCTTGGGAATCTTACATCAGCAACAAGCTTCGGTGTCGCATGCGATCGGCAGTTTAGACTAAGCCGTCGCCAAATGTACGTACCATTGCCAAGGCCGGCCAGCTAGCTGCTGGGATAACTTAATTTACATTGACCTCTTTGCACCAAGAAAGCACTAATACAAAATACTGACCGATGTTCCGGAACCACTTCGTGGATGCTCCCCTCAGACTCTTTTTGGCTGTATAGACTGCTTCCTGGGGCATCCACTGGCTCGGTTGCCAATGTAGACTCTTATTAATGGTGGTTCTACGCTTTCGGGACGAAGTTACTCCACTGAACATTGAATCACCCCCGAATCGCGTTACTCCAGCTAACCTCTGCCCCAGACGAGATACTATCAACTTCCAGAACGCCTAAGCATGTCGTTCTCCAAACGAGGCCTGCATTCTCGGAGAATATTCTGGACTGAGTGGCCTCCCTCATGGCGAACTCAAAAGTCTAACCACGAATCTATGAATGAAGATGTCACCTTGTTACCAGCGAATGACGATAATTTCCTCCGAGTAAATAGCTCTGGAAGTACACGGTACTGGATGTTAATATCAACCATCGCCAATATCGTGCTGTTCTCCTTGACCATAGTCCTCGTATTTATCGCTAAATCCGAGCGTGCCTGCCCAGCTTGCGGTGAACCCGAAAGCAAGCCAAGGGTCAACGCCGCACTCAAAGAGCTCTCTAGCTACTGTCAGTCACCCAAAATTTAATTTTCTTCTATCTCTTCCGCATCACTAATCGTAAACAGCGCCGATTCTGGATGTCATCGATCTTGACAGCCAAACCATATCCTTCGACGGCACCTTTTTCAACAGCACCTCAATTTACAGGCGGGACCCCTCTCCATCAGTTGACGCCGCCTGGGGGTTTCTGGACCATGACATCTGGCCTGTAACCGCCTCTGACATTCGTCATGTGCATAAGGATCCAGCCAAATCCGTCAAGATCGACCCAAAATGGGGCCTTGGCAATGATGCCTATGTAGCCAGCTTTGGTTTCGTGCACCAGATCCACTGTCTAAACACACTGCGTAAAGAAATCCATTACGACGCGTACTGGGACAAGCCGCCTTCGGAGACGCACATTGCGCATCGCAATCATTGTCTACATATGCTGCTACAGAGCATCATGTGTCATGCAGACGTTGATGTGATCACGTATGAGTGGATATACACTGAGGATCCGGAGAGTGGCCAGAGGTCATACACACCGTGGCCCGACTTCAACATGGTCAAGAAGTGTCGGAACTTCGATCAGCTTTACGACTATCTGGAGCGCAACGTACCTGCAGTGGCGGACGAGCTGCATGAGAAGATACAGAAGCCAGCCGATGCCCCGGCTAAATCACTCTACGACACATAGGACCGTACATAGCAAGTGACGACAAAAGCAATAGGCTTACAATATCAGTATATTGCTCGAAGAACATCAAAAGGTTTCTCCCACAACCGAACAAAACCAAAATAAAACCATTGAAGACATCGCTTCTATGAGCCGGTTATACGTGCTTAGGCAGTTCCCTTGTGAAAGGAGCGTTGGATAGAGCTCCCTTTCAAGGAGTTGTGTAAGAATAATGATGACGACTCCAGTATTTACCCTTTGGCGAATGCAAACTACTTATTGAACATATCCTGATACCTTGATTTCTTGATGAGTAAAATGAACATTGATCTTTTACAATGAGGTAGCTATTTCAACACGCCCAATACTAAGCTGGTGTAAATCGTCCAGATCACCGTTTCTCAACATGGGATAGGTACAATTTTAGGCTGTGGTTCTGTAGTGTGGGAGAGCTAAACAATACAGTTCACACATGTAATTTCACATTCGAAGATGCATCGATGATTTGTACCTCGTGGGGTTGCTTTCTTACATCCTAATGAGACTTCGCTGGGGTCACATTGCGGTATCTCGTATTAGTGAACCGGAGCGAACTGGAAGAGTTACTACCCCGTCATAATTACAAATGCATACCTTAAGTTTGCTCCACCATATGCAAGAAATTGCGTAAAGTTCATCTGACCACTATGTTCAATCTTATGGTAATTGCGATCTCTTTTGGTTGTGCGCTGTTCATACGTGATCCGCGATCGGAACTCGAAGCCCAACCGTTTCATCTACCCCTGATTTTCGTAATCGCCGTGCCAAGATGGCACGATTTCCAGATCTTCATGCCGGATCTTCAGACGACGCTACAATGCCGACGTGAGATCTTCTTCGTTCTGTTTGGAAAGACCTGATGTGTCTTTAAAATAGTGTGAATCGTTTTGGCCACGAAACAGTCATTGATGTCAATATCTCATGCATCCAAGCTTCGGCATAGAAACCCTAAAGTGCCGTTTATATAACTTACAGTCTCCATACCGTAAAGGTCGATTCCTCAACTCATATGCTTCATTTTCCCATTCTAGTCATCCTAGTATAAGCTACTATTCTCACTGCTTCTACGCTTGTCACGATACACCGAGGGAAATAGAGAATTATCATCTACCTCGAATTTACATCATGAAGTTCCCCAGCGCAGTCTTACTCGCCGTTATTGGCGCATTTACTTTGTCGGGAGCCATTCCGGCACAGCCCAGTGTAAACCCAGCTGCAAGCAACGGGGAAAAGGTTAGTGACAACAAGAAAACGTCATGTGTATTACGTGTTCTAACAGGTTACGATAGGGTCTCGAAGCTGCTGCCAATGCCGCCGAGGCAGTGTCCCTTGCAGAGGCAGGAGATGGTAAGACTATTCTTCTCAAATCGCGACTGAGACTATAATGACTAAACCATACGGCTCTCAGCTGGGGCTCTTACAACTGGCGCAGCTTTTGCTGCTGCGACTGCCGCAATTGCGAAAGAGGGCGGAGACGTCAACACCAACGTAAACGCGGCGGGCAATGGTACTCAAGACGTGCAAGGAAAGAACAACTAGCCGCAACCATTTTTCGGGGTGCATCGTCAATCCCATCTGGATGAATTCAGTCAGATGTCGACAAGAACAAAGCGAATAAACATTTTGTATAATTTTGCTGTACAGGGCTTCTAAGCCTAACACTGAACTTTCTCCAATGTCTCAAAGTCTTCCGTGAAGAATCCGCGAAATCGCTTGCCAACAGACACCCGACTTATCTCGACCACCTCGCCTGGAGTCAATGTAAACGAAGGCACCTCCTTGAGATACCCCTCCAATCGGTCCCGCCGGCCACTTGTTGTAACGACCGAAGCGCCCTGATCAATGACCCACCTTAGCATGATAGCTGATTGACTGACATGATACTTCTCAGCGAGATTTGCGCAAATTGGATCGACAGGTCCTGGGGCTGCTTTGGTCAAAGGAGTCAGAGATGCGAAGCCTTCTACCGCGATATTCTGCTTCTTGAGAAAGTCTTGTAGTTCTGGTTGTTGTAGGTACGGGTGCATCTCGATTTGATTCATGGCTGGTTTCACGGTTGCAACTTCCAACACTGCTTTGAGGTGTGAAAGAGCAAAGTTGGAGAGGCCTATATTTCGAGCCAGGCCACGTTCAAGACAGCGTTCCATTCCGCGCCATGCGGCTTGTAGCTGGTCTGGAGATGTGGCTGCGAAGGGAGTATGAATCATGTACCTGTATAGACAATTTAGATCTCAAAACTGGAGAAAGATGTAAGGAGTCATGGAAAAACTCCTTACAAATCAACGTAATCAGTCTGTAGTTTAGAAAGACTGGCTACGAGGGCCCCCTCAACATCCTCAACTCCAAGAGATTTCGTTGTGACAAACAGCTCGGATCGAGGGACACCGCATTCCGTTATCGCGATTCCAAGTTCAGCTTCTGTATTGTACACTTTGAACACAGCCGTCAGCTTTCTCAACTCGTTTACTTGATCGGTCATCAGACCCACTCTGAGCTCCATCGAGATGCCTGTAGCCAATCTCAATTGCCGTTTTGATTGCCTCAACCGTCTGGCGGTCGATGTAATCTCGAGGGTCTGTGAACCATGCCGTTCCTGTCCCATATGCAATCTTTGATCACAATTAGCATAGATACGCAAGAGAAAGTTGCCACTACGTGAAAGAGAGCGTTGTGAAGGATTATGACATACTATAGGAAGCTTATCCCCTGAAGGAAGGGTTTTAGTCGGTATTGTCGCCATGCTCTCAAGTGTATGGCTGCCCTAAAGCTTGAACATCAATACTCTATGTCTGAAAGCAACTTATTCCCGCAATGGGTGCTAGCGGCTATTGATATGTCGGATGAGCTCCGGCCGGCTGGTCGGGTTTCGTCTGATGCACAGCTCACTAGCATTCGATAGCCCACTCGCGTTTCACCAGGAGATAAGGATGGATATTCACTCAGATGTAATGTAACAACCTGATTACATTGGAAAAAAACTGATTACGAGGGCCAGAATGTTCGATTAACTTTCATTTGATTAGTTAGATTGATATTAGCACAAAACTATCTCATCCTAATTTCTATGCCTATTTTTGATTCATAATCACAATCTTGATGTCTTTCCTTGCGTGTTGTGCCTCAAATGCCTTGCCCGCCTCCGTCAAGGGATATGTGGATGTGATTAATGGCCTTAGATCGACCTTCTTCCTTGCTAGAAGACTGATAGCATCGGCGAAGCAGCCCGGAGTGTAACGAACGGTTCCTGGAGTCATTGATCATCAGTCATGGCAATTGGCAACAGTGTATATAGAAACCATACCTTTAATATTGAGCTCCCTAGCTGTGAGCAGAAATAGTGGAACAGAGGTTAGGGGTTTGCCTAGACCGGCTTGGATACCTATGTCACTTTGATTAGGATGATGTTCAACCCACGCTCATTCGATTTGTCCAACTTACATGTACCTCCGGACTTGAGCATGCAAATCGCCATTTGGGCGCAGATCTCGGCGCCGCTGGCCTCAACCGTAACATCGAAGCCTTGGCCAAGCTCGTACTTGTCGACAATCTCCTTGGCATATTCTTGCGAAAAAGTCAAAGAATCCTTCGACGGGTCACTGTTCTTTGGTGTGACGATGCCAACATCGGCACCATAAGACTCTGCGAACTTTGTTCGTGACTCCTCGATGTCAAACATGACAATCTTCTTCAGACCGTAGGCTTTGGCAACCGCAAGGATTAGGAGACCAAGCGGTCCACAACCACTGTCGGGTTATATGTTAGTGGGGTCTACAACACTCGAAGATCTTCGCTTACAAGATTGCCAAGGTCTGGTGAGCGTTCAATGCAGCTCGTCGCCCAAGCTGCACTGCAATTGCCAGAGGTTGAATTGCCCCCGACTCCTCCCATGACACAGTATCAGGAATTGGCACCGTCATGGACGCCGGGCATGTGAAATATTGGCAGAGGGTTCCATCTGTAGGATCGAGACCACAATATTTCAGCTTTGCACAAGTGTTCGTATTGCCGCGTACGCAAAATTCGCATCTGACGTCGTACTAAGTCAGTACCCGTCTCATTCTCTTATTCCAATACAGCAACAAGGGCGATCCTGTACATACTCCATACAGGCAAATCCGGGCTCGACCGCTACTCTTTGCCCTACTGTTCTGTCCTTTACATCTTTTCCGACCTTGATGATGACTCCCGAGGACTCGTGCCCCAAAACAAGTTGACGGGAGACCTTATCGCTTTCCCAATTGTGGCAGTCGGAGCCACAGATACCAGTCGCGACAATCTCAACTAGGACTTCAGTGTCGCTAGGAGGAACAACAGGTCGTTGCTGGATCTCGAGTTTTCGTGCGCCTGCCCAGACGACAGCGCGGTTAGATGTTGGGAGTGGCGCATCCATGTTTGGACGTTTGGGGGGTTTTCTCGGGAAGAGTGAGAACACGGGATAAGGTGGGTTGGCTGTAATGCGTGCTCAAGTATTGGACAAGACAGAAAACAGTACGGGCGATGTACAACCAGAGCAAGCAATCTGCGGGTGTCAATTTCTATAGGCAGCGAACCCGGCCAATCCCAATCGTCTTCAAGCGTGTCGGAGATGCATCACCGTCGGCGACATTGCTGCGATAATCGCGGGGAGGCCGTCACGAGTAGCTTCGCTTCGGAGCCCGGCCCGCCTACAATTGAACACTACTCACCACCCTCGAGCGATCCCCATCTGCCCCATTTTGCTTATCTTGGTGGTCCACTGCTCACTAGACAACCCCAGACACCTCCATTACTCCAGGCTAGCGATTTGATATTCAAGTCTCAATAGCATTTGAATAGCACTAGCGTAGGAAGGCGAACCTTCCCAGGTCTCAGGCAAGGGTGAAGCATGCGCCTGCGCATATAAAGGCCTGCCAGTTGGGTCTGTCTGGTCATCCGTCTAGGACGATGTTACCCCAACGTGAAAGTAGAGATCAACTGCCGAGGCGTTTCGGTTTCTTGTTTAAAACCTCATCTCTTGAACCTTTCCCTAAAATTAAAAGACAAGACTCTCATCGACAAATTATTATGGAGAAGTCTCGTCTCTCATCAGACAGCAAGTCGCCGCCAGCGCCTACCGTCGATGTTATGACGGGCGAGCAATCACCCGTGGCTGTTCCTACCTGGGACCCCGCGGCAGAGAAAGCTCTTGTTCGCAAGATTGACTTGCGAATCTTTCCTGTCATGATCATTTTGTTCATCCTCAACTTCATCGATCGTAACAATTTTGCAAACGCGCGCCTTCGAGGCTTGGAGAAAGACCTAAAGCTCACCGATGTTCAATATCAGACCTGTATATCTATTCTTCTCGTCGGCTACGTCTTGATGCAAGTTCCCTCCAACTTGATTCTCAACGCTATCTCTCGACCGTCTTGGTACCTATGCGCCTGCGTTGCCGTTTGGGGTGTCATTTCTGCCGCCACGGGAGCCGTCCACAATGCCACAGCCGCAATCCTCTGCCGTTTCTTCCTGGGATGCGTGGAAGCAAGCTTCTTTCCAGGAAGTTTGTATTTCCTCTCCCGTTGGTATACACGCAAAGAGATGCAATTGCGAGTGACTGTCCTTAACGCGGGCAACCTGGCTGCCCAAGCCTTTGGAGGTCTGATCGCGGCTGGAATCTTAGGCGACATGGACGGTGCGGGCGGCCTTCGCGCATGGAGGTGGCTATTCATTATTGAAGGCACCATTACTGTCGCCATTGCTGCTATTGCTGTCTTCATCTTGCCCGACTATCCCCAAACTACACGTTGGCTGTCACCGGAGGAGAAAGTAATTGCTGAGGGAAGGCTAGTGATTGATGCCGGCGTATCCTCAGAAGACAGCATGGGCCAAGAGATAACAGCTATTCAAGGGCTGCTTATGGCGGTCAAAGATCCTAAGGTTTGGTTACTCGGCATAACATATCACGCAACTATCATGGGATTGAGTGTATGTTTTCTTTCCTCTGTGACCTACCTTGATAAAGACTAACAGGTCTAGTTTGTGTTCTTCTTCCCTACTATTACTCAAGCGCTAGGATATGGTACTACGACCACTTTGCTTCTTACCGCCCCGCCATGGATTTGGGCAGTGCTTGTATCTCTACCGAACGCATGGCACGCCGATCGAACCGGAGAGCGCTTCCTGCATTACTTCGGCCCAGCGCTTACTTGCATTGTGGGATACATTATCTCCGCCACGACTAAGTCTGTAGGACCTCGCTACTTCTCCATGTTTCTGATGACCAGTATGTTCCCCAAGATATCTACTAACTTTAGCAACATTGTTCTAATAACTTGTATAGCTGGGTTTGCTTCAGGATTCGTCATGCTGGCGTGGATCTCCAACACCATCCCTCATCCTACAGCCAAGAAGGCAGCTGCCATTGCTATCGTCAATGCAATGGGCAACATTGGCTCGATCCCTGGCTCGTACATCTGGCCTGCGAAGTACGGTCCGCTGTATGTCAAGTCATTTGGAGCGGAGATTGCTATCCTTGGATTCGGCTGCGTCTGCGCTCTTGTGCTTCGCTTTTACCTGATCGCGCAGAATAAGAAGCTAGATCGCGAAGAGAGAGTTGAAATGTCTACTGCAGGTGATGGAGAGAAGACCGGCGAAACTACGGAACCGGTGAAGAGCTTCAGATACCTCTACTGAAAGTGTTTGTCAAAGGACTAAGAGACTGGATGTTGACTGTTCCCTTTGAAAATGCAGTCTGTTCTATGAGATTATAAGGCACAGACCAATTTCATGCGGTATAATTAGTTTCCTGAACGAGGAAGCGGAATACCCATAACTGAAGCAGAACAAGAGTGGATGCTGGACAGGGAAATCTCTTATAATAGTCTAAATTGACCCAAAATTGATTCTCATGTATGATGCTTCCGTCATTAGAAGAATTAAGCTTTTATACATGTGGGCTAACGTCTACAACTGCAGCAGACGGTTAGAAATTCTGTATGAAATGTTAATCGGCGTTCTCCCTGATGATACGAATTGGGCTTTATCCTACATAGCGAGGGCATTTGCATGAACTTGGACGCTTTTATAGCTGTATTCTTATTTCTATTTTGTGTTGTCTAATGGTATCCAATGTCGACCTTCTTTTCACCGTTTGTCGTTGCGGCTAATTTCTGGTTTTCTGCAACAAGCGTCTTCAACTTGCCCATCTCACCTGCCATCCACGCTGTTATGGCAACAATGTCAGCTCCACAGTTAACGAAATGGAAACCCTGTTTGTATTTTTGGGCTGCCGCATCTGCGCTCAATGCGAAGTGCCCAACGTATTTGCCAGCATCTATTCCAGCCTTCAGCACTCTTGCTGACGCTTCTTGTACTTCCGGAATTGAACCATGGTCGAAAGCCACGTATCCCATTGACGAAGCAAGATCGTTCGGACCAATAAATAGCATGTCAATGCCATCTACTGCAGCAATCTCTTCAACATTCTCCACAGCTTTCCGGCTCTCGATCTGCACACAAACCATAACGTTATCGTTGGCACTAAGTAGATATTCTCTTCCGTTCTGGTTGAAAGCTGCAGGAGCATACATTGCTCCAGCTCCGCGAAGACCCGTGGGCCATCGAGTCGAAGGGTACTTGCATGCGCGTACGATTGCCTCTGCTTGCTCCTACAATTTTCATTAGAGACAAATCTCCAAGACTATGGGGACATTATCGTACCCTAGTTTCACACATTGGTACCATGATGGCATGAGCACCACAATCCAGAGCCCGCTTCACCATCCAGTGCTCTGATCCAGGAATCCGCACCATTGGCGAGACACCAGAGCAAGAAATGGCACCAACTTGCAGATACATTTCATTATCGTCGATGTTGCCATGTTCTGTGTCGATAAGAACCCACTATCGAAGGAGTCTTTCATCAGTATGCTGCAAGAATAGAGTAGCTAGCCAACCAGGGCAAAGAAGAGCACCATCGAGGGGAGGATATGTAAGTCGGGCATCCCTTGAAGATTGCGAGGACTTACATCTTCTCCAAGCGGCGCCACTGTCCGGGCCAGCGAGTATCCTGGAAACTCGAGCCATTGGCCGACACTTGGTCCTTCTCCTCTCTTTGCGCGCTCGAGGGATTCCCGGAGGCGTGTCTTGCCTGTGGCGTCCACCACGGGAGATGCGATTGACTTCGACATTCGTGTGTGACGTGCTTAGTAGAGCGGTTGCACGGAGTGATGCGCTGGTGGCTGCTGAAAACGCAGAATTGCCTTGGTGGCTTGCTATAACTTGATTTCCTCAGCGCTAAGCGACAGAAGACGGAATCTCCTGCGTCAAAATGCCAGTGAGGAGCTTATCGTGACATCTCATGGTCTTGCAGTGAAGGGTCTCTTCGGTCGGGTCCCGGGCCGTGGTCTGGAGGGGGGACCCACTACTATGCCGTGTTCGGCGCTGTACTTTCGGTGCTAAGAAGCTTATCTGCCACAATCTCTGGTACGCCCTCAACTCCATAACCCCACGCTTGAAAATGAAACTACGGAAATAATGTCAAGAGTCCTTGAAAGTATCCGGAGAAGTCTTACAAGGTCTACTTTATGACTCGATCAGGATGAAAGTTCTGTAAGACGCCACAAAAGGTTCAATTGAGCTTCTACAATGCGACCGAGGCGGTCTAGAACCCAGGTCTCAAGTCGAATTATCTAATGAATGCTGATAACATGAATTCAATAAGCGAAGGCTATAGATAGAGTCATTGATTGAGATCTTTAACTATATTGGAAAGCTTCAATATCGCTATACATGCTTCCTAGCTCTATGATAGGGCAATGATCAAACTCCTAATCTATGTACAAGAATTCGTCGCAGGAAAGACACTCAGACCTATTGTCCGATTGTAACGCCATTTGAGAGCTTCAAGCCAATAGGTAGCCCTTTGGTGAACTTATCTGTGAACGGAACACCTCGCTTCTCAGCAAGGCTCTCCTCAATATCTTTATACATGTCATAGCTGAAGGAAAATTAGTCATGGACTCGAGTGATCGACCAGTAGGTGATAGGGCCACTTACGCATTCATCTCCTCAATGGTCAGCTTCTTCTTCTCATCCTCGACCTTGTAAGTGGACAGATTGGTGTTGCTAGAGAAGCCTGATCTCCGAGTTAGCAACTAGTGATCTAGAGGCAAATGCTCTCCTACGTACCAATACGCTCGTTGATGTTGTAGGCAGCCTTTGCTGCAGCTGCCTGAACTCTTGTAGCACGAGGCAAGCGAACGGTATTGTAGACAGCAAGAGATTCAGAAATATCTCCGTTGAAATACTTCTTGTTGAAGAGAATGCCAAGAGCTGCAGCGTCTTCAATAGCCATGCAAGCTCCCTGACTTTGGTGAGGCATCATCTGCAGTGTATTAGCATTCATTTTCCGTTTGCAGGAGCGAAGTTCTGCTGCATACCGGATGTCCAGCATCACCGAGCAAGCAAACCATGCTCTTCGCAATATACGGGTACGGGTCGCTACACATTCAATATTAGCCCAGAGATAAAGGAGAGCAAGAGAAAGAAGGCCGTGAAAACTTACTGCATCCAGAGTCGCCATGGCTGAATGTCCTTTCCGATTTCGAGATGCTTAAAGACCTGACGGTCTAGCTCGGGGTATGGAGCAAGAAGCTCCTCAACCGGACGGTCATCAACGCCCCAAGACTGGTTCACATAGTCGCCCTTCTCACGAGGGAAGAAGCAGTAGTAAGAAAGCAGCTTGCCACCGTTGCAAGGTGACAGAACGATCTTGTCCCACTTGCCTTCCTGACCACCCCAGTACTCCAGTGCGGCATCTTTAGAGTAGTCTACTAGGCCGAGCCTCACAGCATCTTCGGTGAGAACGTTTGCGTGGAGACAGCTGGAGTCGGCAGGGCGCTTGGCAGGGTTAATGCCAATAAGCCCTCGTACAGCGGAACCAATACCGTCAGCGCCGATGATAAGATCGTGAGTGGCAGAGACACCGTTCTCGAATTCTATTCGACCAGATGCCAGATCAATGTTTTTGCACTATTCAATTAATTAGCACATTGAAAAAGGACAGCAATTGCGATCTGTTGGAAATTACGACTCACCCTGTGGTTGACGAACAGCTTGGCTGGAACTCCCTCGCCCTCTTCGGCACAAGCAGAGTCCTTCAGCATAGCATGCATATACTGGCGGTGAAACATGTTGTACACGAATCCCCATTTCTCCTCGTAGTCATCCAGATCATAGACGCTCACAGGCTCGCCAGTCTTCCAGTCACGGTTGATGAGCTTCTTCAACACGACTGGGTCACCCTTCTGGACATCCACATTCCACTCGTGCAGCCAGCGAGTACCGTTGGCGGCGCATGAGACGGATGCACCAACCTCGCCGGCGAAGTCATTACGCTCGTAAATGGAAACAAGATGGCCGGCACGACGTAGAGCAGTGGCGACGGACATGCCGCCGATACCACCACCGACGACGGCAATGTCGAGCTGCCTCCAACCTGCTGGCATAGAACCCATGGTGACTGAGTGTAATATCTTGTTATCGAATTGGATAACTTAAGGAGATATGACGTTGGGACGGGAGTGTGGGTCCGGGTCGTGGCCAGATAGGGGAAGAAGGCACGTTGCTCGACAGAGACGGACACAGAACGCTAAAGCTGTGAGATCTTGATATTTCTACATATAAGTATCGAAGTTCTGCTATCTTTCTTATGTTACAGATCGGCATAAGATGGAGGGGCAAGATGTGCTTCACCCGTTTGCTGGTGCTGTCTCCGAAGTGCACTAGCCGTGGCGGAAGCGTACGCTCTAAACAGTGCTCTAGCCGAGACGCGATAAGACATCCACCCCAAATATCGCAGCTAACTAGGCACGCGCCAGGCTGGCTCGATGTTTTTTTAGCGAATGAGAGCTTGACTAAACCACTATCGTAAGTTGAGGATGCTCGAGATCTTTCCATAGCTTCATTCTTATCTTCGGACAGTGCCGACTACTGTGCTTTCCGCATAACTTGAAGAGCCGATTGTGGTTCGGCGGCGCAACCTCACGAACTCACATTGGCCACTACACCAGCCCAGGCCGAACACAGTGTAACCTCCGATCATCCGCGCAATAGGACACTGTCATGGTTCGATGACAACTTGTCAAGCCTACGCAACTTTCGGCAGGGCATAGACTCTTCCAAGTTGAACACTATCCGTTCAGTTCGGATAATTACTGAGCAAACTATTCAACGCTCGATTCTGATCCCGAAACAAAGCCGCAATCTGAAGTATTCTGCTCTGTGGCTAAGGCAAGATCACTTATGTTCAGGAGGGGCATACTTAGGGTTGATTGAGATCACAAAAGGGTTTGATGCCTCTTTCAAGACTTAGCTGCAAGATAATCTTATGAACACCTTTGTTGAGCTTGGTGAATTGCGCAAGTAACAATAGGGAGAGTGGATACTTTGTTATCAACATGGAGATATATAAGAGTCATACATCTGCCAACATCCCTTATAGTATACTTGTTTGCACTGCTCTCGCGTCGTCTTTAGAGATGGCTATAACCGTTGATTACCTGAATCAATTTAAAGAGCTAAAGCTTAACCAACTATCAATTGCATATCTAATAGCCCTCGGTTCTCTAGGGCCACCTACTGGCTTGTTAAACAAGCTCTGTACCTACGCGTAGTGAAACAGGGCAGCAGT
>NW_006921189.1:0-351 GCF_000392275.1 Phaeoacremonium minimum UCRPA7 | reverse complement strand
AGAAAGAAGGTTTAGATAGAGCTTATAATCTTAATCAGTATCTAGAATACTTTTATAGATATTATAAGGATCTAAATATATAAGCTTAAGCAATCGATTGATTAAGAGATTTAAAACAGTGAGAAAATAAAAGCTTTGCTATATTTCTACCAAAATTTGAGAAAGAATTAGCTGACAGTAGAGAAGGAAATTGATATGATATTATTTAAGTCAACTATTTGGAAGAGATACTAAATAAACGATTGAAGGTAGCTTTAGTCTATCTCTCAAATCTGCCTACTCTATATAACGATTTTATTCGAATCCTATAGTAAATAGGATCTAAAATGGATAGACTAAATATATTTATAA
>NW_006921188.1:0-837 GCF_000392275.1 Phaeoacremonium minimum UCRPA7 | reverse complement strand
CTTTAATATAAAGAAAAAAAAAAAGAAAAACCAAAAAGAAGAAAGTTAAAATATTCTCTACTAGTATAGCTAACATCAAAAAAGCATTATCAATAAAGAAAAAAGAAGATCCTAAAACAAAACTACCATCCTAATATAAAGAATATATAAAGATATTCAATAAAGATAAAGCTAATCAGCTACCATCTTATCATTCTAAAATCAACCATTTGATATTACTTTAATAAGACAATAAAAGATAGAAAAAGATTATTCTATAAAGGCTACTATATAGTATATCTTACGAAAAATTACTAATCCTTAGGAAAACACTAACTAAACTACTTAACAAATAGTTTATTTATACTAGCAATTCACTTATATCAGTACCTATACTTTTCATATATAAGCTAAATAATAGACTATAATTCTATATAAACTATAAAGGTTTAAATACCATTATAAGAAAGAATCAATATCTCCTACCACTAATCATAGAAACGCTAAAGTCATTATCAAAAGCCAAATAACTAACAAAGCTTAACATAATTATAATTTTTTATAAGATTAAAGTCAAAGATAAAGATAAATAAAAGACTATATTTAAAACATATTATAACCTTTATAAATAGCTTATCATACTATTTAGGTTGATAGATATACTTACTATATTTCAATAATATATTAATCATACTCTTTAAAAGTATCTAAACAAATTTTACTCTATTTATATCGATAATATATTGATTTATTTAGATAATAACTTAAATAATTATCAAAGAAAAGTCAAGCTAATATTAAAGAAACTCTAAACAGTAGGCTTATATATTAATATCAACAAATATAAATTTAAAACTA
>NW_006921187.1:0-3819 GCF_000392275.1 Phaeoacremonium minimum UCRPA7 | reverse complement strand
GCTTTCTAAGGGTTCCTTACATATTATCAATCAAGCACCTACTTCCACCTAAATCTACCTAGCCTCTTTATAAAGGAAACCCTATAATACTAGCCTACTAGGGGGTTATATGAGATGAAGGTATTTTAATTATATAAAAAATAGGGTTGATACCTACCCTCCGTTTAGGCCTTTATAGTTAGCTTTGGGGAAGACGGAAAGTGAGTCGATTCGTTCAAAAATTGAAAAAGCACAGTCGTGCCTATAGGCCTCCATACCATCCCGCATGCCCCACCCTATCACTTTTCTAGGCCCTGCTTGAACGTGCGTCCTCTTCGTCACTTACTTCGTCACAAGCAAAGCTCCTTTCCTCTACTCGACCCAAATCGGCCTCGGTCTCAATCTCGAGCACAATAAAACAAAGCAAGAAGAAGAAGAAGAAGAAGAAGCAGACTCGACAAACTCGGAGACAATACGCAAGTACTCGGCGCAGCGACTCGAGTGGACTCGAGGGAGCTCGACGAGTCTCGGTACTCAGACTCGGGGTCTCAAATCTCGACGAAATTTCGAGCTTCAAGTGAAGAAGAAAAAAACTTCACGGAGCGCTCGTTCACGGAATGCGACACGGTTGCTCTCGTGGTGCCATACCATCTGTCGCTTTGTGTTCACGTCCGGTCCAGGCATTATGTCGCATCCCACCGTCATCACCAACACCACTGATCATGTGGATGCCGACGGTGGTCCTGCTCCGGGTTCGCCCAGCGATAGCCATGTTCCGCCTCATCTGATCTTGCTGATTGCAAAGAAGCAGCAGCAGAAGCAGGAGCAAAACACACGAGCGCTACGCCCACGCAAAACTGCCACACCGTCTCGCTCCCGTCACGCTCGTCTCCTCCCACCACCACAACAACTGCTGCTACTTTTGCTTCAGACCAACAAGATTGGGACTGGTCTCTTGGTGTGTCTCCTTCCCCTATCCTCAAACCCTCTCCCCCTCGGTGATGAGGCTTCGCTTTTGCTTCCTCCCGCTCTGCCTGCCTCCCCACGCCGTCATCTTGCCAATCGGCAAATTGCTAACCAGTACTCCTCATAGAATATGTGCAGCTCTACGGCCTCGATCAGCTTGCTGAGCTTCCCTTCACCAATATCCCGACGTTACTCGAGGAGCTCCGAAGGCGTGCCGTGATCCTTGACGCCAATTCCAGCTCCAGCCTTTGCTACTGTATTTTCCGAAATGTCACGCCTGAGAATATTCAGGACATTGACAAGCACCAGACTAGCGCCGGTACTCGCTTCCGCGTCGCCTTCTACTTTTCCAACACCGGTCTTTTGGTCCTCAAGGTGGTGGGCGGCACCCATGAGCTGTTGCATAGGGAGCTCGGCTTGCGCATCTACCAGATGGCCGCCTCTGCTGGTTTGTCCACAGACCTTGCCACCATGGGCGCCACACGCTACACCGCTGCATCTGCTCCGGCCAATCCTACATCTTCCACACCTTTTGAATTCACTTCCAAGGAGCCGGACTGTGCCTATCGGCCCCGTACGGCACGGGCAGGCGTCAACGCATGGCCAACGGTGGTCATCGAGGCGGGCGACAGTTCCTCGTCCCCGGCACTACATGCGGCTGCGAAGTGGTGGCTTGAAAAGTCGGGTGGTCAAGTCAAGGTCGTCCTCCTACCTACGATCGATCGCAAGCAACAGTCTATCCGTCTTGAGCTGTGGCAGCATGTTCGCAGTACTACGTCTAGGCCTACAACACGCGCACCTTCTGCCAACGACGAGAAAATCAGCCCCGGACTTGTCAAGAGCCTTGAGATCAAGCCCAGGGAGGTGGGGGCTTCGGCAACAGCAAGTGGCGCCAAGGGACATAGTCAGCGCCGCAGCCTAAGCCAAAAGGAATACCAGGTGGTTGTGACTGAAGGAGAAGCAGACAAGACACTCGTGATACCTTTCCGAGACATCTTCCTTCGGGATCCGTCCAGCCCGAGAGAAATGGACTTTGTTTTGACGGAGTCGGACCTTATGGAGTATGCCTACCTACTCTGGCAGGACATTTGTTGAAGGCCAGTGATCATAGCTCAAGCAATACGTGCAGTCTAGCAGCTGCAAGGCTCGAAGACTCACCAATCCAGCGGATGCAGAAGAGCTGGTGTCCGGAGATATGAGGGGCAAGCACTGAAGAAGGGCGGTTCAGGCTAAAACGCCTTGAAAATGATTTCTTTGGTAGATTGCCCAGTGTGTCTAAATATGCATTGGACGATTGAGACAAAATGGGTCTGAGGAGCGAGTGAGTGGTTCGATAAACCAAGCAGCCTGGGAGTCACATGACGCGGCGAGGCCACGACCGCCACGAGATTTCAAATATGTAATGAATAATGACTAATTCATGAATAAGTATGGGACAATGACCATGAAATCAAAAGGTAGGTGATATTGTCCTGATGTAAATTAGGCAGTGTGTACAATAGATATGGACTGTAGGTGTGGCTGACGCATCAATTTCTTAGACTCCTTTCCATACAGATGGCCAGGCCACTAATTTGATAATTAGAAATGGACGGCATTGACTCCATAGCTTTACCTTGATGTATACCTTCTGTTACTTTCTGTATATCCAAACATGAATTTTTTTGGTCCTGATGAATTTCTACTACGAAAACGCGGTTGGCAACCGTTCTATGAAACGATAAAAGGCAGTGGAGAGCATCTCCAATCTGGTGCATTGACCCGCTTTAGAACCCCCGGGAATTGCCATGATAAGAGATATACCTAGCACACCGTAGTTGGCTGGTTCGGGGTTTCGGCTACGACAGTTCACCAATCATGTTGATGTAGATACCCTAATATAGCAAGTGGGGCATGCTGGATTATCTAATGTGACGATACCTACATAAGGCAGTCAGTGCGTCTGGCCAGCTACAAGTGTTTGATTTCTGGATTTTTGAGCTCGTGAATTCACCCAAACTCGTTGCTAATCTACTATTGGACTTCCGGGCATACATCACGAGGCATACAATACCCTAGAAACTGGCTTATTTTTTTTATCACGGTCGAGTGAACTGCGGTTGGTCATTAGCTGTTGTCCTATGTACCGGTGTTGCATCGTAGGGATCTGATGCTTTTCGCCTGGATTATAGGCAGAGGGAGTTCGACACATTCCGTGGCCGAATACTTGAGTAGTGAGCAAAGACACAGTGCCGGTGAGCTTCGGTAATTGAGTAGGTGTAGGTAGGTAGACAGACAGAAAGGCAAGCTAACAATATGATGATCTATCCCTCGTCTCCACAATCCTCGCTCCTCCCTCCTCACTCGACGCTCCTCGCCGTCTTCTGCCCGTGTCATCTCAGTCATGCTTGACTCTAGACCAAACAAGAAAGCAAACGGCGACAATCCCCATCGTCATCGTCCAAACTGCTGCCAAGAAGAAAACGCCCAGTTTTCGATGTCCACCGCACTCAATCTGTCCAAAGCTTGACCAAGGCCGAGATCTACATGTGATGTGTGAAGAGGAAGAGCAAGAAAAGCAGAGATGCGATACTCAGGCAAACAGACATGAGCGAAGGTGCCCTGGATAACCATCCATCCACCCATTCCCAGCCAAGTTGTGTTGGTGACAAAACGAACCATGCTTCTGTCTCAACGGCATCGTGTAGACAGATGTACGAGCCGAAAAGAATGCCCAATAAGCCAGCAAGTGGAGGCTCATCTCTCTCTCTCCATTTTCATCCCGATGCCCCATCGTCACAGACAAGTCGGCTGCCGCCGCAAGCACTCCTCCAAATCATCCGCGACGCTCGGTCCATGCACCGTGGCCGCCCAGTAGTGGATCGCATTCAGCCA
>NW_006921186.1:35742-44843 GCF_000392275.1 Phaeoacremonium minimum UCRPA7 | reverse complement strand
ATCTATCTGGCCCGTTACAATTAGGCTAATTAAGGAAAGAATAAAGAAAATAATTATAAAGCTAGTTTATATGATAAAGGAAATTTACTTTAATAAAATTCTTTCCTTATTTTGTATATTATTCTTCCTTCCTACTCAGCAACATTATCTTCCTACATATTTTACGAATCAGGTTATACTGTTAAGTTATCCTTTTGTAAGGAGCTTTTGGCTACTGATTAGCGTAGGGTGGTATTATTCAACTCAATTGGCAGATAGAATTTCATTTGGATGGTTGTTTGAAAGTAAGCTCCTAGTGAGAAAAGAAGGAAGATTAACACGACTATGTCTTACCAATACCAATTGACAGAACCTAGTATCATTCAGATCTTATAACTATTATCTCATCCTCTACTATACTTTAATCAGTACTTACACTCTCTCTACTTGCTGATCTTTCCTTATCTTTATCGCTACTACTGTCTCCTTCTTTAGCATACCTAGGCGTATACTCATAGACTTTACTTTAGTTGACTTAATCCTTTAGTTAGTCTTTAGGCTTGGTTTGGCTTCAAAGTATATATTAAGAAAGGTTGTTTTTTTCTTATTTCTATTGTTTTTCATCCTTCTCGTCTGGCCTTACGGTTTGGTCTATATTAACTGAATCGTCGTCTACCTTTTTATCTTCCTTTAGTATAGGTTATCTAGAGTATTATAGCAACTTCATCAACTATATCTTATCTTCAGCAGATGGCATCTATATGTCCTAATCATCTTTGATGAATTTCTTTAGATAGGTAGGTATAAAGGTTCTATATATAGGAAAGTTATCTAGAGTCTATAGAAGATAAATACTATATCCTTTATCTTTCCTAACTTTTTAAATTATATAAGGCCTTCTCCACCTATATGCTAGCTTTACTACTATAGATTTGTTAATCGACCTAAGGTTATCAAACATTAAGACTAGATCTTTTTCTTATAGCTTAGCGTTAGCTAGTCAGAATCGGTGTTTGTTGGCCTTGTTCCTTTGCTTTGCTAATGCTTGCCTAAAAGCGAGGACAGTATTATAAGCCCTTTTTATATCTTCTTTCTTATATTTTAGCATTTTAAGCCTTTCTTATAGATGATTATGACTATCTATTGTTTTCTCTTATACTAGAACTCGCCAAGTTAGGACAACTATCTTAATAGAGAAAACTAGATTATATCTATATATTAAATAGAATGAAGAATATCTATAAGATTCTTTGATTAACGTTTTGTCGGCAAAAAAGATGGTCGATAGTAGCTTTATCTAATCCTTTCCTATTCTATTAATATATTTGGCTATTGCTGATACTATAGGTATATGCCCATTCTCTATAATATTGTTTGCTTAAGCATTATATAAAGATATAGTAACTTTAAAGATATCAAGCTTTTATAGAAACTTAGTAACTTCTCCTTTATTCTCTAATCCTCTATCTATGGTGATCATGATAGATAACCTATATTGGCATACAATTCTTCGCCAAAGGAATCCTTGAACTATTTTCGAGTTAGCCTTAGCGATGGCTTCTGCTTCTATGAAACCAGTTAGATTGTATCTTGCTTCCAAAAGGGCTTTCTTTCCTTAAGACGGTAGTATATATTGAATATTAATATTGATATGCTATATCGACTGATCAAAAGGATTCATAAGTCTAGCTTTCTCTTTATATTGTTTTAAATCTTATTTTTGATACTATATATAAGAAGCAATAGCTTCTTATATTTAATGATATATTCTATCCTAGTAGTATATTCTTCGTATCCTTTCATATATCCTGTCTCTTCCTTTATGACTATACATAATATGAGCTTTTCTAAGCAGCTCTTTTCGCTTTTCTAGATCATCTATAACTCTTCTAAAGGCTTTATTTTGTTCCTGGTAGTATAGTATGCCATCCTACATTATATAGTGGTTGTACTTGTTTTTGAATCTTTTTCGTTGACGGGAGTTATAATCAGCTAGCATCTTATTATAAAGAAGGTATCGATCGATTTTATAAAAGGCTTATAATCAATTGAACTGATTATCTAAGTCAATTAAAGCTTGATCAGCTTTTATAATAATATTTGCTATAATCTAAGCGTTAATAAAGTCTTAAAGATCGTCTTCCTACTCTTTCTCAATCATGTTATTAAGCGTCGTTAGTTTTTATAACAACCTATCAACCACTAAATTCTTAGCTCTACTAATATACTTTACTTTAAAGTCAAACAAACAAATTTAGATAATCTAACGATTGATTAGTACTTTAAGTAAGTCAGTCATTATCCTATTAAGCTGGTACATTAGCACTTTAGCGTCTGTCTTAAGGATGAATCTGACTCTATAAAGGTAGTATCTTAGCTACTTAAGTGCAAATAGCATACTTTAGTATTTTCGTTTTGTTATATTATACTTAGCCTTTGTAGAGGTCCAGATTCTACTTTCAAATTATACTAGTTTTTGATGACTATCTTTTAACTGTATCAATATAGCACCCTATCTTATAAGACTAGCATCAGTCATTAGGATGATTATGCCACTCTTTAGAGTATAGTTAAGGCTGATCAGGATTGAAGGACTTATCAAAGATTGTTTTAGACTATCTATTGCCTTTAGTTATACTTTAGCTTATTCGAAAGGTATATTCTTCTATATCAGTCTAAAGAGTGGTTCAGCCATGATTATATATCCTTCTATCTAGATCTAATAAAAGCCGACAATTCTAAGAAAGACGTATATATCTTTTAAGCAATCATATTACTTCTATTCAAGGATCTTACGAATCTTCATCTAATCAGGCTTACAGCCATCTATTCTATAAAGGTATCCTATTATAATGGCTTTCTTCTTATACTATTGGGATTTCTTGGCTATAATAGTGACCCTAGCTAGTTCACAGTTTAGAAGGACTCAATCGATATTCTATATATACTCTACAATAAATTTTCAAAGCCTTAGATACTGATTATAAGGCTTATCGTTATATCTAGTAGTTAGGCCTTTAATATAGAGATCGTCAAAGAAAGCTTAGCAGACGTCTAAGATTAGATTATAGAGAATATAGACTATAATCCGCATAAATTATGCCATCGAATTTATTGTATCTTACGGCAATGTATATATTCTCAGTAGACCTAATAGCATCGCAAACGTTGTCAAATCCCTACTTTTTATGTCTAAAGGAACTTAATCATACTTAGAGAAGAGGTTATAAAGTGTCAAAACGGTATATATACTAAAATCTTCGGAAAGTTCTTCGGCAGCTGAAGGTATAAATATGTTTCAAGCTATAACTATATTAATCTTTATAATATTGTTAATTAGGCAGAGACTATCATCCTTCTTTTGTATTAGGAACCATGAGTTTCTATAGGCTGTATGACTTTCTTTAAGTATTCTTCTTACAATCCTTTTCCTAAGTAGTTCGATGACCTTCTCTATAAGAGGCTTTGGAATTAGTATGTTAAGTGTCTGCTAAGCTTTATGTTTGATTGTCTTGATTGCTTAAGGTAGTGCTACCAATTCGTAGACAGCTCCTATGTCGTTAAAGTCCTAGGTAAGCGTTTCTTCTCTATTGAAAAGCACTGTTTATAATAGCAATTCCTTCTTAGGTAGAAGCCTAATATTATAGTCTGCTAGTATCGTTTTAAGCCAATCAGCTGTCAGACATATTCCTTCTTTGATTTTGCTAAATTTCCTAGTTATTAGGTTGTCGAATTTCCCTTCTTCCTTGATTCGATTCTTTACCTTATTCTATCTTTTCTACCTTTAATATAGATCGCCTTTTGGTAATAAACCGTCAGACGGCAAATTATCTATAGGTTATACTTTTTATGTCTTTCTTTTATATATTATATAAATCCTAACTGTTTCTTTTACTATGACCGTCAGTATCTTCAACAGTTTCTTTATAATAGTTCTAGTCTTCTTTATATTAAACCTTTCGATTTATTAAAACGGTTTGGTATATACTTAGTTTTTGGTTGGTTTGTGTTGTTTGTATATACCCTCTAGCGACTAATCAATCTTTCTTTTCTTACTTAGAGTCTCTTCCCATATATATCTAGCGAGTGGGTCGACAACTGAGTTGATTACGATTTTGACGATTTCCAGTATATTTCTTTCTACTACTTCTTCGATTAATACTTCCCCCTCTTTAAGTATGATTATATCAAAGACATTTTCTGGGCTGGTACTTAGTCTTCTGAGAGTATTAGCAAGGCTTTTAAAGGCTGATTAGTGACAGTAATAGGCATTTAGACTCTGATCCTATCTTTTAATATAATCTAGCCAAAAATATATTTAGATGATAGGTTATATTTATGTAAAAACTTTATATCAATAATGAAGGATATACTTAACAAGATTTTGTCAGTAGATTTAGATGATGGTAAGATAAAGAAATAGGCCTACTAACATAGATTAGCTACTAGATAAATGTTTATAACTACTTCTCTAAAGAAAGGTACTTCTTTAGCATAAATCCCTTTCGAAGTTATATTCGTCCTATATGACGGCAAACCCGTCGCTTTCCACACTTTATATAGAAGAGTGTTGACTTATGATCTACTGTCAATTATAGCTTGAAAGATATTGCTTCCTTAATACTCTTCTCTCAATTGTATGATTATCCTTGATAAGGTGTTGATCTAGGTTGATAACAGTTATAAGGTTATATATTAAAGTAGGATTCAAATTGGTTCTTCCTTTCTATAAACTATAGCTGACGTCGGCATATCAAATGGATCCTTTTGATAGTCTTTCAAATCGACTTTTTAGACGGCTAAGAAAGTATATAAGTTGCCACTTTCTACTTCTTCTATCGTCGTTTTTGATAGGATCCTTATTTCTACCACTTTATCTTTTATATCTTCTACCAGCTAGAAGAACCTTATCGCTAATTGTGTACTTAAAAGTAGGAGATTGGCACTTAATATCTTGATGGTAGCTATAAGCAATTCGCTTAAAAGCCTTTCCATAAGTTGTTCTCACGTTTGTGGTGCCGGTATAATTTTCGTTCCTTATGCTTTGCTTCCTACTTTTTCTCAGCTAATTCTCTTCCTTAACTCTTCCTTAGTATTCTCCGTTGATTTTACATCCTTATCAAGTATTATGGTTGTCATAAGGTCGTTCTTTCCTACCTTGGTTAGAAGGTTAGGACTAACATAGCTAGGGCTAACACTAGGGCCAGATCCAGAAGGACCGTCATAATCTTCTGAAAAATTTTCCTTCATTCTTTCTAGATTTAGTTATAGCCTCATTTTCCTTAATTTGCTTTTATTTCAATTTTTATTATTATCTAAGGGCTGATCAACCTTTATCTTATCCTCTCCTACTATATTGGCTGTCATATCATTAATTTCGACGATTCATAATGATATGTCATGCTTGATCTTACGCTTCTTGGCGATTTGGGCGAACGATAAGAGTGGCATTTGTTCATCCTTAGAAGCAAACAAATCAATTATTAGGAAAGGAGACATAGAATTGTGTCGATTATACCTTATCTATATAAAGCCTTAGATCGTTAAGTCTATGATGGAGGAAGGTTCGCTATCATAGTCGACAACAAATTATACTTTTATGTCAATATATATAGTTTGTTCGATTTCTTCTATCTTCGCTTATTATAGGATAGCTAGTATATTCCTCTCTAATCTCTAATCAGTTCGTTAAGTAACGACACTCTCACCCTAGAGGGTGATTTTAGCCTCTTAGCTTGGCGGTAGTTTCTTGGTAGGTTGTATTTCCTTGTCAATTATATCATTAGATATTGTCAGGTATTTTATACTAATATATATATTTGGCAGATTGTCTTCTTTGATCATCTATCGTAGGGTAGTGGCGTCAGGCAGGGATATATATTAGGTAAGCTAGGAATATATAACGTTCCTTATCTTTCCTTCCTTTCTTTACCGCTTCGTCAGTGCCTTGAGAATATTTAGGGTATTTCTAACATCTGTAGGCCTTTTAGGAAAGAACAATTATATATCACTATTATAGTGACAGACCCTATAAAGCCGATCATCATAATACTTATTATAATTGTTCATTTATTCTCTTGGTTTTCTATAGTAGAAGCACTTTACTTTATCTATCAAACGTCGTTGTTGGCTATACCTACCTTGCCTATATTAGGCTCCTTTGTAAAAGGAATCATATATTTGTTGAGATAGATCAATCTGTCTAGACGGCATATAGTAGGTAGGCATAGTGGTATAAGAATGTAGCAAAGGATAATAAGCCACTTTATGATAGTTTGAAGCTATGCTAATCACTTGTCTACCACCCTTTATATTGATTACTTTAGTTTTTAAAGCTTTGATTTCCTAACGTTGGATTTTTAATGCAGCCATTATGTTGGCTAATTCGAAGGTTGTAATAGTTCCTATAGGCGGTAGTGTTTGTACTCACAATTAAGCCTTAGCAAAGTGTGGAACTCGCGGCTGTAGATGATCACTATACCGTTTACTCAAAGGGGCTTTTGGAGTGTCAATTGCGGCGGGAGGGTAATCAGAAGGAGTGGTAGCTGTATGGGACTGTAGGTATGGTAAGATATACCTTCCTAAAGCAGCTACCATCTTTTTAATATCATTTTTTAGGATTTTCCAAAGTATTTGACAAATCTAATTATATGATATATTTTATACTTTATTAAGGAAGATATTCAGTCTATTCTGAATTCTCGACTGATAGTTAAAAGGAAGAATTATAAAGAATTAGTATATATATTGTTTATCTATTTTTGGGACATTATTGTAGGTAAGCAGATTTTCGAATTTAAAGATACTATTGCTTAGGCTGTTTAGATCATTAGGTAAGGGCTTTTGGAGAAAGGTGATTAGGTCTATAGTATAATTATATATTACTTCCTTATCGAAGGCTTGGAAACGTCCGTATAGTTCCTCTTTCATATAAGTGAGGTGATTCTTAGCCTCCTTCTTTATAGCCAATTTGGCGATCTATTCTATAATCAATTTCGCTTCCTTAGTATAGTATAAGTGTATCTGTCGGACCTGTCGGTCTTTAGGAGGCTTATAGTCTTTGACTATATCTTCTTAGTGGTAAAGGAATTTGATAACATTCTGACTATTAAACTAAGGAGCTTTTATAGCATTAGGCTTAGATATTTGGCGGAATTTCAAACTATACTTTCCCTTAGTATCATGATCAAACCTATCGTTATCTTAGAGACCTATGGTAGGATCTAGTGCTGATGATATATCATTTAGAAGGTCCGACAGTTAGAAGCCTTTAAGTGGTGTTAGCACCATCAGTATAGATGACGATATAAAAGGCTTAGGATTTAATCTAGATTGATTCTGTCAGTGCCTTATGAAGGCAATCGACAAAGAGCTTTGATGATCAGGCAAACAAGACTGATTTCTATTCGGTTTGTTGAATAAAGCTTATAAATTTAAAGATATATCGTCAGATTTAGACTATCTTCTTTTCTTTAATGATAATATATTATATATATATGTTTTGTCACTTATTGTTGGGAATCGGTTTAATCTTTAGCTTTTCTAGTATTCTCAATACTGATTAAGAGTGTTATCGATTCCTATCCTACTCTTTCTTCTCTAATCAGTAGAATTCTTCTTATCTTTTTGTTAGGTAGGATGCTTATTAAAAGCTAGCGTTGGTGCTATCTTCAACAAAATATTCCTTAAATCATTTTTACTTACGCTAGTAGGTCTAGGCCCTACTAGTCGTTAAGGTGTATAATAGTGGCTATAGCTTATTCATTTGTATAGTGAAGCTTTATCTACCAAAGTAGTAGGATATTATAGTGGTTTTGCTTAGTGTTTTAGTATACTGTCTTAGCATCACCTTAGGTCTAATAAGGTCTTCAAAGTCTTTAGAGTCTAACAAAATCTTTCAAAGTCTATTAAGGTCTAGGTCATAGTCATCGTAATCGTTATTTCTTGTTTTGTTATAGTTAGCCTTATGATCAGACCCTAAAGCACTAATGGTGAAGATAATAGCTGCTATTACTGTTCGATTACTGTCGATAACTAGCAAGGAATATTGTTTGTTTTTTAAGAAGCGGTAACAAAATAGGTTTACTTACTTCTCACTTAGATATCCTTAGGTAATTCCCTAGTAAGAGTAGCCAATCGCTTTATTCTATGATTAATAGAAGCCAGCGGTTAAAGTAGTCTTAAGACAATCTTTGTTAGGATTTCTATAGTCTTTTCCTTATATAAATCGTTAAGGCTTAGCCTCAATATTTTCTTCTATATTGGCAAATACTATTAGATTATCTAGTATATTCAATTCGTCAGTAAAGCTTCTTTTTTAAGGTCTTAATAGATTGGAATTAGCGGTTCTAAAGCTTTAGGTGGCAGTCTTATTAGGATTCTGTAACCCTCTGCTTGATATCCTCTTAAGCAGAATTGTATATATAAGGGTCAGAATCAGAGGACTATATATATAGGCTATTTTGGTTTTCTAGGTTTTAGACTATTCTTATCGGTGAGAATAAAGCCTGATCAGTCCCTAAAAGGTGTCAATTCTTAAGAAATCTTATCATAGTTAAGTCGATAAAGTGAAGTGATAGTATATATAGGTTGTGAAGGTATATCTAGCTATCTTCCAGCCATCTTTCCGAAAAATATAGATATTTATTAAAATCAAAGTTCTAGTAACTAATCAAGGTTTAATCAGTCTCTAGATTGTTTTAAAAGTTTAATCTTTTATTATAGTTTATCTTAATGATAGTTATATTTTCGGCTTGATAAAGGTATATTTTCGAGTTTTTCGACTATATTCTAAAGTTGACTCTAAATGTTAGACTCTTTTATTCCTTAAGTCTTCTAAGTAATTCAACTTTGATTAATAGTCAATTGTCTTTGTTTTGTTTATTTTCCTTTTTGGTTGATCTTTGGAAGGTTATGATTCTATATATATAGACATTGTGTTCAGAGTGTTTATATGGTCGCTAGGCGTAGGTTACCATCCTTCCAAATATGTAGAATCGTTATTCCTATCGATTATTAGGTCTTAACGTCGTTGGCTACATCTTTGGAGATTATCGTTCGTAAGGTATCGACGGACACCTATAGTAATACTGCTCGCACTATGGTCGCCAATGAAACAGGGC